>NW_024582897.1:254196-269056 GCF_018398535.1 Haplochromis burtoni | reverse complement strand
ATTCAGCTTTGATATTAATGAGTTTTTTGGGTTCATTGAGAACATGGTTGTTGTTCAATAATAAAATTATTCCTCAAAAATACAACTTGCCTAATGATTCTGCACTCCCTGTATAAACTTCAGGCTCAGTTCACACTTACAACTGAATAAAGGTGTTACACCTACAGGGGTCCATGAGTCCACAGTCAAAGCATGTCCAAGAATTTTTAATAATAAAAATAATTTAGTCAAAGAAAATGATTTGACCTCATCTCTTAAAACTAATATTAATAAATTAATCTAAAGACACCAAGACCAAAGACACAGATGTGACATCATGTCTCCTGATCCATGTGCTGATCTGTTTTTTGATGTTCTCTGTTAGCGGGAGGCTAACGTAGCATGGAGGAGAGTAACGCTACAGCAGGTTGGAGGTTTTTCGAACCTGCTACACCAACAGCTTTTCTTTGTATGTTTCCAGTATTTTCTTTACTTAAAATTATTAAAAGCTTAAAACGACTGACAGTCAGTTTCCTTGATGTTTTATCACAGGTTCTGCCAACTTTTTGGGTTTACCGCGTCCTTAACGTGCGATAAAATTGAACAAATATTATTAAACTCGCTCTCCACGTTTTATCGTTTAGTTTGACGCAGTAGGCAGCCGGAAGATAAAACACTGAGCTCGGAGAAGTGTTTTATGACATTTTATAGACGGAATAATCTGCAATCGGTACTGGAAATGTTCGCCCGTTGCAGCACGGTGGATGTTTGCAGACTTCGGTCAGCCTCTGCAGAGACTTTAACAGCAAACTGTTCCTGAGTTGGAAGCAGGGGGAGTTCCAATCATGAAATCGTCCTGATATTTCAAAATGCCGTCATCATGATATCATTCCTGCAGATACCACCCAGCCAAAACTGTTCCAAATACACAAAGTCCTCTCCCACCAGCTCTTTCCTTCTCCCATACTCTTCATATCTTCTTCAGCTTTTATTTATCTCCTCTGCATCTTCATTTTTTCTCCTTCTTCACGCTTTTCTCTGTACACCATGTCCTCGTGTATTCCTTTCGTCCTCTTCACCCTCTTTTTCCCTCATTCTCTCCTCTCCTTCAGTCTATCTGAAGTAACCAGTGAAGCAACTATAATGTTATTAGCTATAAATACCCCTCCATCTCTCCTCCTGTCAAATAGAGGAAGTTTCTTTCTTGCTCTCATCCTGTAGTTATATCTTCTCTGCTATTTTTGCCTGAGGGATGTTCTCCTTGTTTTCACATTTAAAGCACAATAAGAGCTTATTTCACATGAGAGCAGGAGAAGTTTCATCTTTAATTTCTACAGAGAATATCATGTAAGGATACGTGAACTTTTAAACCTCTGTGGCTCTACCCTCACATAGATCCACGAGCTGTGGGTAGTGACCGGAAAAAAGTGGTGGATGTGAGCTTCTTGTTAAGAGTGTCTGGGCTCAGAGATACGGTGAGGAGCTCAGTTATTTGAGCTGCTGCTCCTCCACGTTCAGACGAGGCAGCTCAGTTGGTTCAGGGATGTCATTGGGGATGTCTCCTGGGAGATATGAGGGGTTCCCGATCCACCTAAGAGACAAAATCTCTCCAGTGTGTCCTGAGTCTGCTCCGGGGCCTCCTATAGCTCCCCACCTGAGTGTCTGAGACAAGCCACCGTTCAGAGGACGCTCTACAGCTTGCACTCATGTTCTTAGTCTCTCCATCATACCCACAGCTCAGCCAGCAGTCCCACAGCTTCACTTTCACGCTCAGTACATTAGCTACATCTTTATAACAGGTGGGTTTTTCTACCAACGAGCAACTGAAATTATAAAAACCTCCACCGCACACATGCCTCAGCATGATTGGCTCATACGCTCATGGCACCAATTGGCACTTTGGGTACAGGAGACATTTTTTTTCCAGAATATTATCCAATATTCTTGGGAGAATATCACTTATTAGCTGTAAGTATGAAATTAAGAAAGCTCCCCGTGCTGCCTGCGGTCAGGGAGGCTGTTTTTATGCTTTATCTGTGCCTGTTACTGAGTCTTATTTACTCTCTGTCCTGGTTTATTTCTTCTTATCGCTCTCAGGCCAAGAGCCAGCTCACTCATTTTCTCTCCCTCTCACCCATCTTGTCCCTTCCCCAGGGGGACGTTTCAAACTGAGTTCTCACCTCCGTTTCAACAGAAACGCAGGAACAACACCCTCTTCTCTCGCCAACACACTCTACAAATTTTAAATATGGCCAGTCAAGTGTGTCAGCTTGCCCTCCACATGCACCCTATCTCTTTCCCTCCAGCCTGTTTTCTTTCCCACATACACAGAAGGCTTCCTTTGGTGAGGCACAAGATTTAGGAAATAGTGAGACGGGTCTGTCACTCCCAGCTTATCACAAGTGGGCTCTTAAATTCCCTGGTTAGATCTGTAAATTTCAGTGCTGTCATTAGATTTTCACTCCAATTTCTAGGATTTTTCTTGGTGATTAATTTGCCATTGGGAGTGGAAAAAGCACATGTGTTATGAAGGCAAAGCATTCACTTTACCTTCCTAACAGAAGTCTGTGCTTATTTCAGTTACTCTCTGACAATTTTATAAACGAAAGGTATTCCACAGGGATCAGTACTTAGCCCTGTGCTATTCATTGTGCACATGACCTGGGACCACTGAGACCTGTGCATTGCTATGCTGAAGTCACAGTTTTATACTTAGAAGTGCACTAACTCAGAATCTACAGGTACAGGTTAGACTTAAGTGTTTATTAAATCCTGATAAGACTAAGCACAGGCTCTTCACCAGATGCTAAATGAAAAGTTTAAAGTATATGCTGTTAAAGCAGCAATTACAGTGACAGTTAAATGCCTTAATATCTGAAGCTGAACATTGTATGTTTTTTAATGAGCAGCACTTCTGTTTTAGTTTATAAAGATCTGTTTTTTACCAGAAATGATCACGTCGCTGTCTTGCTTTCACAAAGCCGTTCTTATTTGAGTACCACATTCAGAAATAGGGCTGCCACAAATGACTATTTTGATAGTCGACTAGTCACCGATTATTTTTGCGATTAGTCGACTAATCAGATCATCATCCACTGGACATAAAACGTACAGCTTATAGCACCAGCAGCATCTGCTCTTATATAACTATCATTAGCTTACAGCTTGAAGTGTTTACGGTATGTGCTAACTAAAACATAAAGACAATCTTAGCCAAACCGATTTACTCAGGAACAAATAAAATACTGAAAAAAGCCAAATTAACATTTTTAAGTTATCTAAGTGGCTTATATATCACGTTTAACCTGAGTAGCGAAAGGCTGCGGGGATCTGAAAATAATGTGCCGGGAGTCCGATGTTATTGCCGGCTCTAGTGAGCCTTGAACTCCCGGTCAGCTCATCTCTGAAAACGTTGGAGCACTTTTCCAAATATGTGATGTCTTGGTAAATCAAGCACATATTTAAAGTTTACACAGCTATGCTCTCAACTGAAAATATCTTAAAAGTTTATTTTGTGACCCAGAAAGAGTAATATTAAAACTAAGTAGCTGCCGCCATTGTTGGAAACTGGAATTGGCTGGGCTGCGCTATGAATTCTGGGATAGGTTGGGCCACGAAGGATACACCCGACCCGTCCTTCAAATCTGGGGAAAAGGTGGACACATTGTTGGCCGCGTTTGTTGGAGTCCTCGAATTTGGACACAGCTACGATACTGGACACAGCTTCTTCTGGTAAATTCTGAGGTTAGACATGAATATTAACCTAGAGCAGTTTAAAGTTTCTTTGGGTGAATGAATGCTGTTTTTTATGGCTTTTATTACAGTCAGCTAAAGTAACATATTTTAGTAAACTGTAGAAGGAAAAAAGCTGGACTAAAAAAAAGTGAATTATTCCTGCATGACTGCCTTCACAAAGTGTTTTTGTATTGTAATGTCTATCGTCGTCTTCTGACAAATAATTCCCTTATAATAATAATAATTAAAAAGACTTAAACTAAACTAAACTAAAGATAAAGAAAAAATTAACCCTGGTGAAGCTAGCCTGAAGTTCTGACATATTTTCCTGTGAGCATCTCCATTTGCTGTCTGTCAGCACATGTCATCATGCTCAGCGGGAATAATTAGGCGTGCGGCCACGAAACAGAACTACTCTCACATTTTTCTGCCAAACACTTTTCATGCACGAGTCATCTGACTCGTATGTGTTTGTTTCATCTGACGGACGCGGACAGACGGTCATAAGTTTAGAGAGCAACTCGGTGGATTTTCAGGCTGAGCTTCGTGTTGTTGTTGCTTCAGCCGTGAATGAACAGCAAAAGTTCATTTATCAGGCTAACCTCAGAGGTATTGAACAGAAATTCCTCCACAAATAGTGACATAGTGCCCGCAGGACGACAGTTTAACTGAAAAATTATATAGGGACATGAGAGATGAGAGGAACATACCTAGGAACATAACGAGAACAACAACCGTTTGAGTCAAGCCTCCTATTTCAAAGAGACGTGTCACAGACGAGTTGGGCTCATCAGCTGATTCGGGTTGACATGGCAGTTTGTAAACCTGTGATTACAGCCAGTCTGAGTCAGGCTGTGAGTGTTTGGAGACAGCTCGCCTCATGCCGAGTCACCTGTGCAGTCACCTTGCGCTTGATACTGGAGGTCGCTGGTCACTGCAACTACTTGTGGTCAGTCTCTGAAAGCAGAAAATATTCAGTGCAATCACTGGGCAGCCAATGATTTGCTGCCATCCAATTTTTTGGTCTAATATGTTCATTTGGAACACATCAACCTGTGATCCAGGTTACAAATACACAATCTAGGGTGCTGAGTCTGTGGATGAATCCTCCCTGAATACACCAATCAGAGGATGTACTGGGATACACTGGACACCGACGTGCTATAGTGTGATTAGAGAAAATGAAAATGGTCTATATAAACAAACCTGATGAGTGGCTTTCAGTCAGCTCTTTCCTGCTTTTATATTACTGCTGCTCAAATTCACACCAGGCCACTGCATGTCCTCTGTTTTATGTCCCTCCAGCTCTCTGGTCAGTCACCTGGTTTGAACCTGCTGCTATAAGTGAGCCCAGATAAAACCATCGGACAATAAGCTGCATGTTAGTGTGAGCAAACTCCAGCTCACCTGTACCTGTAGCTTAGTGAGGGGATGTACGTGTATGATTAGCAACAGCTTACGCGTCCAGGTGGCACAGCCACGTATGCAGGTGGCTGCATGTTGCATTAATCAGAGATTAGAAACAGCTTAATAAGCTGTAATCTAGAGCTGCATGGGTGTGACCTTCTGACTGCTGCCATTCCATTACACTGTGTGTGTGTGTGTATGTGTGTGTGTGTGTGTGTGCAGGCCTGTGTGTGTTTTCTCACAGTAAAGTGTGAATGTGTGAACAGCTGCAGGGCTGACCTCCTTTTGTTTGTCCTTCCTGCGTGCACACAAATGGCGTCCTGTTCTCTAATAGCCTGCACTGTGTGTTTGTGTGATGCCATGTGGACTCCATCTGCTGAAAGATGGAGCAAAAGGAAAGAGAAGCACCTGTCCACACCTGTGCATGGTTTATGTCAACTTAGTGCAAGCCCAGTGGCCATTCTGACCCACGTTAACCCCTGGCATGGGGCAATGACACGTCTGAGGGGGGGGGGGGTTAAAGTTTGGCAGGTGTAGCGGTGCAGCATGGGGGAAAAATTACTAGAAATAAATCACATTATCCTTTTTGATCTTCCGGCTGCGATCAGCTGACCTGTGCTGCCAACTGGATTCAGTGTTTCATGAGATATAGGCTGATTTCCAACCTTAGACACTATAAAGCCAGAATAAAAGGAAGAATGCAGTGAATCTAATGAGCAGCGCCCAGTATAACCTGATGTCTGCTATCTTTGATGTATCCCAGTAACAGTCAGGGCATCACTGTAAACTCTGCCACAGTACTGCAAAGTCTGAACTGAGGGGCTGAACCAAGGCCCAGAATAAGATACAAGAAATCTTCTCAAATGGAGTCCCAAGAATACAAATATGGAGCTGGAAATGAGCACAAACACTTAGACGCATACTCGTCTGAAATATTCCCACATTTAAGGTCTGAAGGCTTTTCTGGTGTAAAGTGAAAGGGCTGAAAACACAGTTAGCATTGAACTACATCGTTACACTTCTTCATAAACTCAAGGTTCTTCTGCTTTTCAACAGATTGCTCATCATTTCCCACCAAACTGCTGAAAATCTTTTGCTCTAATTTCGTCTCGTTTCACGTCATTCATGTTCCTTGGTGGCATTAAAGTGCTGTCGCAGTCATTTCCTTCTCTTTCCGCTCTGTTGACTTCAGGACTGTGGAGATGAGATTGAATTTAGCGTCATAAAACACTAATAAGCCAGAAGTACTGCCGCTGCTGGCCTGCTCACCTTTTGCACCCTGATGATGAGCTCTGTGAAAGTCTGACAGCGTTGTTAGTAAGAGGATTATGAGCCGCGTGGCGGTCATTGACAGATTTAACTCTGCATTCTGAGCAGGTGGGATGAGTGAAATGACAGTTAATAAGTTGTGGCTCATTTAAAAGGACGACGTGTGACGGCCAGCGTTAACGGCGCTCTCTCTGTTTGTGTGCAGGCTGCAGGAGTCTCTGCCTTTCTGTGACAGGAGCGAGCCACACATCACGTTAACAGGTAAGCGTGGCTGGTTTGAACTCTGCTGGTAGGATTTTATTGATGCCAGTGTGATTATCAGTTCTCCTCATAGATATTAGTAATTCCTGGTTGATTTTAAGCGGGGATTGGATGGATTTCCACCCCTTTAATGCTTCACAACAGGATGGATTTACGCACTCGAGGAAGCATATTTGACTGTAGGTCTCATATCATCCTGTTCTTGGCTCAGATGTGTTTTGTCCTTTTCCTCCAGCAGTGATGTGGCTGCAGTTTTCGCTTCTAAAGCATCACTCTCTCTGTTTTAGCAGCTTTCTCTCCTCTTGTGTCCAATCTTTGTTCTTTAAATCACTACAGCGTTCATATTTTAGACACAAGCAGCTCATTTTACTGTTGTCACCTTGGGCCACAGATATATTCTCAGAGACGTTTCTTCCTGTTAAAAGGGAGTTTTTACTTCCCACTGTCACCAAGTGTTTGCACACAGAGGTGTTTGATTGTTGTGGTTTTCTCTGTGCCGTTGTAGGCTCTCATAAAGAACTTTGAGGTGATTGCTGTTGTGATTTGGCCGTGTAAATGCTTTGTTTTTTCAAGGCAGAGATTGAAACAGATTTTTTTCAGTCTTAACATCAGGTTTTTCCATGTTTCAGCACCAATTAGAATTACTGCCGACATTCCTGTTTCCCCAGGTGGTATCCTGGTTTGCTGTTTTTCCCGATAACGTATGTGACCCTTACACTTTATTATGAATCACTAGAGTAGAAGCATCTGTAAGTTTTGTATGCTTTTCCATTAACCAGGCTGCCAGATTGTCTGTGAAACACAGCCTCGCACACGGTCCACACCCTAAACACAATTCCTACTGACGGAGCAAACAGAGAACACACAACCAGACTCAGGGAGTGTGTGCAGCTAATCTCTGTGCACACACACACACACACTTGTGTCGGATGCTGAATGAATTACCTGCTGTCATAGCTTTTGTTTCACCACTTCAGCTCACTGTGAAGATGCAGTAAAGGGTGAGAATGTGAAATTTAAGCAAGTAGGTGGGGGCATATATGCGACTCTTTGGATAATTCGGGATACACGGATACAGCGCTTAGAGCACGGATCTGTGTGCAAGAGGTTATCAGTGGCGGTGAATGGAGCCTAACCCTGGCATGAAGAAGTGTTAACAGGAGCAGAAGCCATTTCTTGGATCCAGCTTTTTGAAATTATTAAATCCCTGCAGCTTCTCGGGATCCAGATCGAGCGAGTTTGCACGTGACACAGCAGTGGCTCCGTCAATTATTCGATCAATTATTCCTGAAGCTGAGAGAGAGAATCAGTCGGGTGTTAATCGAAAGTCACAGTCTGCTTTCCACAGCTGAGACAGGTGAGCTGTCACATGTTAAATCATTAGTTCCACATGTTCAGGAGTCCTGAGCTCCAAACAGCTGTCAGAGGTTTTTACTCTGAGTCAGGTCGATTTATTTACCGTATTTCCCGGACTACAAAGCGCACCTAAATATTAGCCGCACAAGCTAAAATCAGGGGAAAATCCTGTTTTGTACATACATTAGCCGCACCTGACCAAAAGCCGCAGGTGTTTCAATGTTGACTTATCATATGTAAGAGAATATGCACAAAGGGAATTGTCAGGAAAGAGATGGCTGTTTGGAGACATCACTTTTATTAATATTTTGAAAAACAAGTTATGGGTACATATTTGCACATGTTAGTACATAACAATAACCTACAGCACACCAGAAAAATAGATTCAGACTACCTTTTAGGCTCAGGTGCAGTGACACAGCTTTAACAAGAAGAAAAGTCAGTCATTCACCATCTTTCTCTTCTTCCTGCGCACTAAAACCACCAAAGTCCTCTTCTCCAGTGTCGGATACAAACAGGCTCAGGATGGCTTCGTCATCCACTCTTCTTCTCTCCTTCGTTGTCACTTTCAAAACCAAAGAAATCCTCATTGTCAGTGTCAGAGTCGAACACCCTCAGAAGGGCCGTGGCGGTGTCCTCCTCTCCATCATGCAGCAGTCCAGCCCTTCGAAATCCGTTGGTGATCGTGGATGTTTTCACACTTTTCCACGCTGTCAGAATCCACCGGTGGAGTTGGGCATAACTTGCTTTTTGGGCATAACTTGCAAGTTTATCGCCGCTCATCATCCACGACTCCCGCTGAACGCGTACCGCTACTTTGAAGTTTGTTTTTCGCGCTACTTCGTACGGCACTACGTTGCCTGGCGGACGGACATGTGACTAACATACCACTCTTGAACCCCGATCCTTCCGCCAGGCAACGTAGTGCCGTACAACAGCGGAACACACAAAACAAATCGTCTTACGATATCACAAAAATCACGGACAATCCATAGAAAAGCCGCACCTGACTAAAGGCCGCAGGGTTCAAAGCTTGTGCAAAAAGTAGCGGCTTATAGCCCGACATTTACGGTAATCTATCTGCTCCCTCTGCTCCACCCGAGCCCCACTCCATCTGATATGTGAGAGTTAACACCACCGTGTCTTCTGTTCCCTGAGTGGATGCAGTTCTGCATCTTTAGCCAGCGCTACCTGTTTGCATACCTTTAGGGTCACATGTTTGAAGCCTGCCTGTGTATACTAGTGAGACAGCAGCAGCTGAGAGAGAGCGAGTGAGAGCACGCCAGGGGCCGTCCAGGTCGGGTGTCGGTCCGCCTCTGCAGCACTTCTGGCTAAATTCAAACATAAAGCCGGACATTATCATTTGAAACAGAAACTGTTTCCGTAGTAACTCCCATTCTGGTGCAGGTTAGCCTGCAGGCACGATGTTCATGAGGTCGTTTGTCACAAAGAAGATGTTTGAGCAGTGCATCAGTGTTTGCAGTTGTGGTTCACTGAGGGAAACCAGAGGACTTCACATTATGTGAGTTGGCTGTAACAGGATTCTGCATTTCTGGTCTGACGGCTCCCAGCGTGCACTGCACCCTTCATTATTTATTGCATTGGCAGGGGCGGAGTTACACAGCTGGTATGTCAGGGATGGAGACAGACCCCCTGCCCCCCATCAGCACACCTGTGTGTGTGCTGTGTTTAGGTGGAGAAAAGGGGGGATGGTAATAGGGTGGGGCTACTGCGCTGATGAGAGCGAGTCGGCGGGTTTGCCATGCATTTTTTATGCACTGCATCATTCTGTGTGTGTGTGCAAGATCTGTGTGAGTATTTGAACTATAGGCTTACAAAAAAGGGGTGGCTGAAAGGGTAACAGAGTAAAATCTTCCTGAATCTGTCCTGATACGAACTGTACTCTGTGAAGTGCAGGGCTCCTGGGTATTTTAGTGTTGTCTTGTTTTAAACAGGACCTGCTGTGTTTTCTCTTATTTTCTGTCACATTTGTACTGTTGGAGTGGCAGATGTTCCTGTAAACGTACATTTGGCTGCTCTGTTTGGATCTGTATGACGTCAGTGAGAGCGGACATCCCTAATTTGGTTTTTATTTTTGAGGGGCAGCTAAACTTAAAGGGGGAGGAGCTAAAACAACTGAACTAAGCAGCTGCATCAAGGCTCAGAATGAAATAAATGGGGTTTATTTTGAACTGTTGATTATGCAAAGCTAGTCTTGTAGAGTCCTGCTTTGGGCTGAGTGATGCTCATTGCTCTTTGTGAACATATCGCTGACATAATAAGGTCTCAACTTGGTTTGGACACTGACTGAAGGGCTGCAGCCGTACTTTTCCTGGATTGGTCCCTCGGTGTGGTGACTCAGTGAAAAAGTCCTGGGATTAAATCCGGTCAAAGGAGCACCATTCATGCACAGGTCTCCTTAGAGAGGTTATTTTTCCCGCCATCAAATGCGTGCTAAAACAAAGCTAGGTTTGATTCTCCCATCACAAAGGCATTCACTTAGCGCTGGAGTTTAACCCCGTACGCTCCTCAGTGGCCTCCCGCTGCTCCTCAGACTGAGGGAGGATTAAATGTACTGAATGAATTTCCTTGTGAGGATCAGTGAAGACCGGCTTAACTTAATTGTTTAGTAATGTGTCAGAATTTGGTCTAAATGTGGTGGCGAGGTGGTGTCCAAAACCCAGACATTAGATTGGTTTACATTTTTTAAAACCAAACAAAGCAGCAAATCAAGAGAAATATGTTTCAAATGTGACCAAAATTCATGTTTGGGGAAAGGGCTCGTTACATTTCTGGCAGCACTTCATTAATTTCTTGTTTCAGATGAAAAAAATAAGATGAAAACAGGGTGATGGATGGTAGAAGAAGAAAGCCGATAGCAGTGGAAAGATGAAGAGGGCGAAAGCAGTTCATCACACCGTGAGCGAGCAGAGGGTGAACTCTCCGAGTTTTTCCACTGAGAAATGGTTTTGTGTAAATTCTCCCGGTTTTCTGCTCGGATCTCTCTCCTGTTTGATCCTCCCCTCTTTATTTTCCTCTGACCCCCACTTCCCCCTTCCCCCTCTGTAGTGTCTCTCTTACTCCCCCCCCTCCCTGTTTTGTACTCCTTTTTTTGTCTTGCTCCTCTCTTTTCATGCTCTTTGTTGGATCCTTCAGGCTGGACACATTCCTCCCTCAATCTTCTTTTCATCCAGTCCTTTTAAAAATCTTTCTTCACAATGATTTCTTCTGTCTTACACACACACACACACACACACACACACACACACACACACACACACAACACACAGCACACACACACACACAACACACACACACACACACACACACACATGTCAGGTATTCATATCTTGGGGACATCTAATTAACACAATTCGTTCCCTAACCCTTACCCTTAACCATAACCCTGACACTAAAAGCACGTTTTGAGTCTCAAAAATGCCTTCAAACTTGTGGGGACCAGGATTTTGGTCCCTACAAAGATATGAAAACACGCTCACACACACACAGACACACATTCACATGATAAGTAGCTTCAAGCAGAAAACTTTCCAGGCAGATTTAACGCAGCGACGACTGAAGTGAGGAAAAAGTAGACAAGAAAAGTGTGACAAAGAGGGAGAAACTGAGGCTGTCGTCCATGCTTCTGCTATTCTTTCACGTTTGATCCTGTAAAATTACAGTATTAAAGTGAAAATTAAAGTTTACAGACATACCATATTACATTACAGCAACAACAGTTATAACTAAAAAAAAGATTTTAGTGTCCCGTATAAATAAAATACACTTCACAGCACGATTCTGTTTGTCCAGTTTCCCGACATTTTAATAACGTTTTTTGACTTGAAAGTCAGAGTGAACCTTTACTGGGATTTTTTGTTTGTGGTGTTGACATGTTTGATGAAGCCGTGCGAAGCAGAGAAAGATGTGAGCTGCAAAGTAAGAGAGCCTGCGAGGGACATAGAGGAAGGCGACTCGCTGTGTCATTGAGTTTATTCTGTGAAAAAAGCAAACAGTAAGAGAATGGAGAGAAAACATTTGCTGTCTGTTTATAAATAGGAATGAATACACTCTCCACCCACTGTGAACACACACAGCGACAACACAAACACGACAACCACCACGACACACCACCAACGCACCACCCACACACACACCACACACGCACACACACGCACACACACACAGCTTTGTATTGACCAGCAGAAGCTGCCTTCTTTGGACTCTAATCTACTGGACGTCACGACTGATTTATCTCCATGCATGTGTGTGTGTGGTTGTACTTTTTGTGTGTGTGTGTGTGTGTGTGTGTGTGTGTGTGTGTGTGTGTGTGTGATGTATCCATCATGTTCATGCCTCACATCATGTTTTCCAGTGTGTGCACTAATATCAGTCACGGTACAGTAAAAGGTGCGGTGTGTATCTGAGGTATTGACTGAATTTATAGTGTGTGTGCATTAAGCCTCGTCATTAGAGGATGGACTTTCCACTGAAGGTGCTGCAGTGCACCCTGGGAATGCATCCGATGCTTTACGCCAGCGTTTTGAGGCTGTCTTCACTTTGGCTCTCGGAGCTTCAGCCCGGTCGTTGCCCTCTTCTTCCTCTCTCCTCATTCTGTTGCTGTATTATTAGTCAGCTGTGTCACTTCACATCTTCTATTTCATTTCCGCCAACGTGGTGCTGTGCACAGAGTCAGCCTGCATTTCTACATGAATCAGAACTGATTATTACGCAGTGCTGCTAACAGAAGTTGAGGTCATTTCCATTGGAGGAAAATCACAGCAGGCAGGATCTGTGGGCTGCGTCCGCCAATCGTAGTTCAGTTTCTCTCCACTAGTGTCAGTGTGTTTGACTTTGGGCCCAAAGATTTAATGGTAGACTGCTGGTTCCACCCTTTTGACACCAACACCAGTTTTTTATTTTAGTTTTAAGCTTTGAACTGGTTCTACAGTGGGCACCAGCATCACATCAGGGTCCATAGAGTCAAAAAATAGTTTCCCACAGAGTTTGATCGTGTTTGTGGTGATAGCACAGCGCTGCACTTATGCCTTATTAAATGAAAACAATACCACTGGTGACAATTATAAATAATACGTTCATGTTGCCGTGGATGAACTCTTGGCTGACGCGTTTTCTCTGCTGCTCGCCGAGGCAGTCAAAGACTTCTACCACAGGATGTGCAGCTCACTGCTGAGGCAGATGATTAAACACTCGGGTATTTATTCATCTCAAAATGCTCGGCAAATAGTCACAGCTGAAAGAAAGAGATGTAACTGAAGCATGTATCTGATGCGCTGTAACCTAATGCTGAAGTATCTGCACAAGGTTAAATTATTGATATGATGTGAATGAAAGTTTCATTGGGACTGACACTGACCTGAAAGGCTCTCGCTCTGCTGGAGCTACTCTGATTGCAAAGTTACCTCCTTCACAAATCATATTTGAGGAGTTCAGACCCAGACAGTTCAGATTTCTCATTAAGCAACTCACCGGCCAGCATCACCGCCGTCATCAGTCAGTCACATTCACGCACATGTCCCTCTGTCCCGTCTCTTCCCTCGTGTCTTGTAGTTTTCCAGCTCTTCCAGCTTGTAAAGCTCACAGAGTTTGCTTTGAACGGCCATTAAGTCGCAGCCGGTGAGTCGGCACTGACCAGCGACGGCCTCTCTGATTCACACCTCTGCTTGATGTCAGACGGAGTCGGACTTCTGTCGTGCTCCTCATCCTCTTTCTTCTGCTTTGTGTTAACTGTAAACCGATTTTACCTCCACGTTCTTCTGTGACAGCAATCAATACTGCTTGATCAGTATTGATTGCTGGTAATGCATTCACAGCCAGCGCCAACGAAGACTAAAAAGTGCATTTTTCTCAAATCCATGGCTGCAGACTCCTGTTTCTTAGCTTTATCTTTAAGGCCTCTGGTAGTTACTTCCTGTTTGTTCCTCCTCCAGCCGCCCACTTTTCCCATAAAACCAAACTGACCTCAGACGGTTGATCCATCAGACGGTGACTCACAGCTACAGGTATCTGCAGAACAAAGACGAGAACACATATATTTTCCTACAGTTTACACTTTAACAGCCGTTTTGGACTCGTGTCAAACTCAAAGCGTGACCACAAAAGATTAAATCTTGATTATTTTAATCTGACTAAATAGCTGGCAGCTTGGTTTGCTGAGGTCTTTATGTGAAGCCAGTATGAAGGCTGTGCAGCAATATTACCAGAATATATTTATATATACAACATATAATCCAGTAAAAATAAATGGTTGATTCAAGATCAGACGGCTGATTGAAACACCTGGTCAAAACACCTTTGTGTGTGTCAAAATCAACAGTTTAAATAATGTTTGTTTCTCTGCTGTTTCCAGTTAGTGAGAAACAGGAGTGCAGATTTCAGTGATATTGTTTTAATACTGTTGCTGTGACCTGCCTGCAGCTCTAACAGGTACATGAGCTGGAGATTCTTTATTAAACAAACAGTGAACCTCCCAAAAACTTTGAACACTGTCATCAAACCTCCTCTTCTACGTGTCGAATGGTATTGATTCATCTACTAATGTCAGCTTTACTGAAGCAGAGGTGCTGCAGAGCGAGAGGAAACACACAGGGGAGAAAGTGGAACCACAGAAACCAAAATCCTCAAGTTCAGTCTCGTTCAGCTTTCCTTCCACAGTTTATTTACATGTGTGGTGTTAAGGTCAGAGATAGCAGGTCTCCCTGCTGGGGGTCTTAATGTGACCTTGTAATCCATGTCAGTATTGATTATGTAGAGCTGTGTGTGTGTGTGTGTGTGTGTGTGTGTGTGTGTGTGTGTGTGTGTGTGTGTGTGTGTGTGTGTGTGTGTGTGTGTG
>NW_024582897.1:252811-254073 GCF_018398535.1 Haplochromis burtoni | reverse complement strand
ACACACACACACACACACACACACACACACACACACACGTACATGCAGAAACCCTCAGTTTGACTCAGAGCCTTGAGATAACTTTTATTTCAGTGTACAAACACAAGCTCAGACTGTTACTATGTTACTGACTGTTACAGAAAGCCCAAGTTTTTATTCTTTTATACCAATTACTTTCATTTTTGTTAAACTAAAATAGTAAGAAAAATGCAGACATATATCAGTGCAGAAAAAACACAAAGTGATGTTTTTTTCTGAGGAGTTAAAAAGTATACTGTATTCAGAAAATCAGAAACTTCTGGCATATCAGAATCTGCAGACTCAGACTTATTATTTTTACTGTTATATCATGAAAATGTTCACCTTTGTTTTCTTTTGGTAGGTCTGCTGTCATTAATTTCCAGGTCCACACAGCCCTTTCCTTAAGTTAAACAAACACTAAAAGTGAAAGTTCATTTTTGAGGGTCCCCGATGTGCAGAAAAATGCCGTCATATGGGAGTAAAAACAGACTGAAAATGGACCAAACAGCAGTCAAGAGAACATCTTAGATCATCTATCCACAACACCAGGTTAGTCATTAATGTGTCGCTGTGTGGTTTGGATTCCTCACTATAAAAACATCCTGGTCCTTTGCTTTACAAAGCAAAAGGCTTGAGATTGATTCTCTTCTGCTCTGTTACACCGTGTGATTTTAAAAGCGTAAAGAAGTGCAGCACATGAATCTGAGGCTAGATTTTTGTCTTTGATTAGATCATTTTCCTCCCGACCTTATATGAAACTCAGATTCATCTCAGGAGTCATAGTGAACCATTTAATCTGAACTCAAAGTGACGGGACCGGTGCTCCGTGAAAACCAAGTAAAGCTGAAAACAAAATAAAAACTACAAGAACAGAAACACACGGGAGATGAAACAGACAGTTGGAGTTTTCTTTTCTATGTGTTGAACTAAATCGGATGATTACAGCTGAGTGTAACAGAAACCTTTAAGGCATGAATTCTAAAATGGTTTTTTTTTGCAGTGATAAACAAATAAAAACAAGTGGATATTCAGGATGTTATAAATATATGTCTGTAAAATAACTGTCTACCAGAAAATGTCACGATCATGAGTTGAATTGTTTTATTTTGAAAGACTTCTCTGATAAAGGTCAGAGTTACGTGACAGAGAAAAAGCAGAGAGGCTGTGACGCTGGTTCGGTCTGACAGTAGGGCTGCTCAATTAATCGAATTTTAATCACGATTACGATCTGGGCTTTCAAC
>NW_024582897.1:238497-250918 GCF_018398535.1 Haplochromis burtoni | reverse complement strand
GTGTGTGTGTGTGTGTGTGTGTGTGTGTGTGTGTGTGTGTGTGTGTGTGTGTGTGCAGGGAGAGGGAGGGAGGGTGGGGTTTTGGGATGTAATGCCTTGCTTATAATAACCTGAATAATCTATGTACTCCTCACACACACAGAGTCAGGTGGATAGTTAATCACATCCTGTGTGTGTGAATGTGTGAAGGCAGGCAGCATGGGGGAAGAGTCACCACTGAAATATTGATAATGTAAGGTAATGATCCCAAAATCTGCCTTCTCACATGAACTTTTTGCATAATCTGCCCGGGACTGAGCAGCAACTTTAAAAACCGCAGTTCCTCTAATGACCACTTGAGGCTGGCTCCAAATCGATCAGCTTATTACGTCTTTACAATATAAATAAAGACGCCTGCACACTGATGCACAGAACAGCTTCGGCCTCTGTCGATAGTTTCCCCCTTCATATCTGCACGGTGGGAGGATTTTATTGTAAGTCTTCTATTCTGATTTATTTAAGGCTTACAATGTAACTTTTGGGGCGTGGCTGCTTTGATTGACAGATGTTGCTCTCTGCTAGGCTCCACCTTCACTAACTGGAATCACCGGACTTCTTGACCATTTAGTTTCAGTCATCGACCAAATTATGAGACATGCAGGATATTTGTGACCCACACAGTCCTACAGACTGGGAAAAATACATATTCCACAACCTCCTGGGCGGGGGTCGCTCGAGGTCGTTATGTGTTGCAAAGAGGGTGCTGCGCCCTATTCTGATTGCTTTGTTAGTTAGTAAGGTTTATATTACAGTGCCATATACGTCTTCAGAACTAATTTCCCATGGTGACTGCCAGCAACCTCCAGCAACCACACACCACCTGGTTTGGGAAACATAGTATTATACCCCAGGTGACCATTAATTGGGACCTTAAGGCAGTATTCTCCTGAATGGTAGTTGTCACCACTCAGATAATACCACCACAACAGTGCAGATATAGGAAGACAGGAAGTGAAACCTGGAAGCAAAGGTTTTGCTCAGTGTTAAGTTTTTTCCTCAAAGCCTCATGTTTTCAAGCTGTTCCAACGCGTCCCTCTATATATCTGAGCTGCTTCTGTACCCGTATAGCACCTCACCAGTATTAGCTGGTAACTTCAAGCTAGTCGTTCTCCCTACAGCCAAAGTCTTTTTTTTGGGGGGGGGGGGGGCAGGTAAGGTGTCACCCCCTGCTGGTCATTATAAAGAACACAGGTGTAAGGCTTGATTTTCCAGACCTGGGCGCTCTTTTACACATTCTTTTTGTCCAAATGTGGTAACGTCAGCCTCCCAACAATTAAAGTGGTAGCTGCTCCTTTTGTAGATCTTGGATTAGCACATGTGACACCTGACATTTGTAATTTGGCAAACACCTCTATGTCAGGTAAAGTTTGGAAGGTTCATGGCTGCTGTGCGTGTGTGAAAAGTACTTAAAGTCATTTGAATGAAATATTAAACCCATGTTTTGGGGTTTGATGTGTTTTGTTTTTTTGGCTAAATCGTGTTAAATGTCCCATTAAAAGAGCCCGCTGTGATTTTTCAGTATAACAGCAAAAACACATGACTGAATTAAGGCCCTGCTGCTTCCACTCGTGTAGAACGCTTTGCTCTGTTGTCCCAAATCAGATTTTTCAGATTGGAGTCATGTTCCTTTTATCTGGATGTCTGTAAAAACTAGAGATGGCACGATACCACTTTTTTATGTCCGATACCGATATCATAAATTTGGATATCGGCCGATACCGATATGAATCCGATATAGTGTGTTTTTTAATCAATAAAACTTTTTTTAACATCTTTCTGCATTTTGTATAAGTTCAAACTCAAGTTTAAAAAAAAAACACTAAAGCTATTCTGTTATACCTGTATGCAAAAAATACACTGCACCCAAAATATTTCATAGTTCAGCAATACTGATCAATCTAATAAACTTAAACCTACTCCATCCTCCCTATTCTGGTATTTTAAAGAGTACTTAGCAGAAATATTAAGCAACCTAACTAATAGGGTTGCAAACTCCCAGCAAAAAAAAATAGGGAACCACCCCCCACCTCATGATGCTTAATCGACATAATCAACTTTAATTTGATGCAGTGTGAAAAAAATGCACAGAAATCAATTATTTTTCAAGAATAATTAAATAGATTCAACATCTTTCTTCAACAGAACTGCAGACTGCACAGATGGAAAAAGTACTATAGCTTACTAGGGTATATTAGACTTAACAGTTACTATATACAGTAATGGACTTCTATACATTTTACATCAGATTAAAACTTTGGGTGTAAGATTCAGATAATTATTTATTAAAAGCTCGACATTTTAAATGAGAATAAGAAAGAAAAGTATGTCTTTGTGCCCCCTTTTCCCTGTTAATGCCCTATCGGCCCCCCTGGCTAAACTTTGCTAGATCCGCCCCTGCACAGTTACCAGCCGTCAGCTGCGTAGAAAAAGATCCTCGAGTAGAAAGTAATAATAAATAAATTCTAACAACAGCTTATCAAGCTTAAACGTGCTGCTGTTGTTCAGCCGCTGGTTTCCTCTTTCTGGTGCAAAGTGGGCCAAAAACAAACAAGAGAGACGGACTCGCGACAGAAAAGCCGATCAGCTGATCATTGATCAGTTTCATGATTGAAGTAGCAGCAGGAGAGAGAGGGAGAGAAGAGGAAGTCGCTCCATATATCGGTTGTTAAGCTAAACGCTGGAACGCTTTACAAACATTCAGAGATTAACTTACACACTTGCTTCACTTCTCTCTGGGATAACTTTCTCGGAGATGAAATGCCGGATTGGTAGCGAGGCTTCAAATGCTCAACCAGACAACAAGTCTCGCACGCCACAGCTGCTCTATCACGTGAGCACACTGCTTCGACGTGCTACGGTTATGGGCTGAGTTACACCGTGTCGCAAGTTTTGTGAGGTGCTTTTTTGATATTTAATGGATCGGATTACATTTTTTATTTCTCTCCGATATCCGATCCAGTAATTTAGGTCAGTATCAGACCAATACCGATACGTTATATCGGATCGGTCCATCTCTAGTAAAAACCACATGGAAACTTCAGCCACATTCTAGTGGTTTGAAGTCCAGCTAAAGTGGATTTTTAGAGATGTGGCTCAGTCCTGGATTCACATTAATCTGTACGTCATGTCACGTACAAAGCAGCACATCCCGACCACAGCCACCCAGCTGTGACTGCTGCGTTAAACGTGGCTGTGTAAACTGACGTACTCCGTCATTTAGGCTTTGCTCTGCTCTTACTTTGCTGTTTAGGGTTTGGAAAAATACGCCGTGGGTTATCATGCAACACCAGCGTCATTAAAGCACCCAGAATATCCAGCCTGACCACAGTCAAATAACTAAACAAGAGCAGACCGATGCTGCATACCTCTGCCAGGCCTGAATAATCCCCCCACACCACTCAGAGAAGTTAGAAACCACAGGAGGAGAGGACCCAAACTCAGATTAAAATCCAGATTGTCCAAACTTTAGCTGCAGGCAGTGGTCAGTCAGTGTAGGTGACATCACAGGCGAGCGGCAGGGAAACATCCAGGAAACCGTTTAAAAAGGTCAAACATGAGGTTGACTTGAGCGGGCCACTTCTGTCCTTCCAGCAGCGATACCTGCAGGGCACTCAGCATTTACTCCACTGCATTTAAGGCCAAGCTTTAGTTACTAATTATTTTAGATCCAGCTAGCAGTAATTATGGTAATTAAATGAGCTTTTTTATCGTCACTAAAAATATACAAAGGCCCTGATCTACAAGCCTGGTGTCACAGACATTGCTTGACACAGGCAACTAAATACACTAAATGTACATGCGTTTGGTTTTTTATACATTATGAGGAGTTGCCTGTGTTTTAGTGAAAAAAGTTCTGTTATCATTAAATCTTTAGTTGAAAACTTGGTTTGAAGTTAAGTTAGACTGGAGGATATGAATATATGTCATTGCAATGTCCTCTGGAGAGATGGAAAAACGCCTCTGTGTGTGTGTGTGTGTGTGTGTGTGTGTGTGTGTGTGTGTGTGTGTGTGTGTGTGTGCCCCCTGCCAAGATGCAGTCTGTTATTTGGTCACGCACTCACTTCTTCCTTTCACCCACACTCTTCCCTTCGTTCTCTTTTCTTCCCCTACCTGCATCCTCTTTTTATCTGCTTTCTTCTTCTTCTTCGTCTTTGTATCTCTTATTCCAGCCCACTCAGGCCCACGGTGCCCTTCGTTCATGCAGAAAAAAACCCACTATCCCCCCTCCTCTCCCCTCTCTTTTTCTCTTCGTGTTTCCTTTATTTTATATTTGGCCACGTCCTCTTCTTCTAAATTACCATCTGTCCTCTGACGAACACACACGAACACACTCACACTGATTGCCACCTGACAAAAGACTTTAAGGTTTCTGCATAAAAGCCTTGACACGCTCTCTGCTGTTCAGATGTGATTCATAATGTTGAAGTTTTCTGCTCAGTTAGAAAAAGTGCTTCTTGCTTGGGACTATTTTCAGTAGCTTAATAATCCACTTTTGTTGTTTTAATGCATTTCTCTACTGTCAGAGCAGAATATGTGGGAGTGAGTCTACTGTGTGTGTGTGTGTGTGTGTGTGTGTGTGTGTGTGTGTGTGTGTGTGTGTGAATTAACCTGTCACCCGGTCCAACAGTGTGGCTGATTGATGTATTTTAATATAATGGAGCTGTGTAGCACAGACTAATGGCTTTAATACACACAATACTTGTTATTGTAATGTGAACAACAGGAAAAGATGGACTCTTTATATGTCTGTATATAAAACACAGAGGCAGCTTCTGGGCTGGCAAAGTGAAGTTTTCTAATGACCAGCAGGGGGCGACTCCACTGGTTGGTGACCCATAAGGGGCTCTGTCAATTTTTCAGAAAATCAAAGGATTGATTTTAAGTGTGCCGTATTTTCCAAAACACACGGTAATAACGACGGCCCGCTAGCATGCGCTACCAAAAACTGTGCTTTGTTGTGTATCTGACGGACGAAAGCTAAACCAGTTCCACCACTGAAGTTGCAGCATTTTTACAAACCAATTCTGGTTCATCTGTTTCATTCAACGATCCGCTTTCGCCCTTCTCATTCTCCGTCGCCGCCATGCTTTTTCCGCCATGTGCGTATGAAAACAAAGGCACTGCGCATGCACGTTTTGCCCATATTCTACATGGAAGCACCACGTTTAAATCTGGTTTAGGAGGGGCAGCCAATCCTAAAAAGGTTAGCTTAAAGGCAGTAGGAAGTGAGCTAAAACAGCTTCAGTCAGTCAGAGGTTGAGCTGAAGCCCAGTATAAGAAATCAGACAAAAGATATAAGAAGGATTATTTTGCAGTCGTGCAAAACTGCTTCTCAGTCCAATAATAAAAACACAAAATAAAAGACGGAAGCTGCTTTAGATAAAGAAGGAACAGAAGCGTCGGGGTGTGCTGTGCAAACCAGGGACTCTCCTGAACTGGAAACTTCAAAGACCCAAATTATAATGGGTGTGGTTCAGACGTTTGTGTGGCTGTGTGTGTGTGAACATGAATACAGACTGTGTGGGGTAGACACTGATACATGCACATGTATCCATGCGTCCATGCATGCTGTCAAACCTGTGAAAATATGTTAAAATATACATTTGAAGTCTGGGCCTGGGGGTTCGTCTCATTACCATGACGACATGATTTTGGAGTCAGCTGCAGGCAGACGAGACAGAATTTGATCTCTTTGTGGTGATGTCTCAAACCGGTTCAGACTCTTCACGCTGCTGTTTGTCGGGACTTTTGCAGACGTGTTTTTTCCTTCTTTGTTCTTTATCCAGAAGGCTGCAGTAACGCCTCCATCTGTCTTCTCATCTGTCCCTTTGTCTCTCCCTGTTTGGAGTCCTTGTTTATGTCACGCCTCCTCTAATATCTGACACCGAGAGCTTGTCGGGTGTGTGCAGTGTTTAGTGTTTGTTGTAACAGCGGGAGCTCCAGGAGCAGCTGGAGGGGGTGCTCCGTGGCCTCCCACTGCCAAGCGCACTGAGCTCTGCTGGGCTACGACTGGGGCGGATCCCCCCTGCTGGGTGTGCAAGTTCAGCTAAATGTTTAATCCATTTCTGCAACATCCTCCAGCATGTAGAAGCTAGCATGCACAATTTATTTACATGCAGAAAAAAGCAGAGCTTGTGCATTCTGGTTCCCATGTTCAGGCAAAAACCTGCCTGACATGAAACGAACATTTGATTCCAAATCCTAAAATGGAATTTTTACCTCTGAGGTAACTCTGCTCACACTAGGCAACCTGTAACTCCAAACCCTTCTGAAACCCTCCGCCAAAGCTTACACCACAACCTGATGTGCACTTTTCTAGAGATGTATGTACACAGTGTGTGTGGTGTTGCCTGTGATGACTGTGATTGATCAGTGTGATTGGAGGCATTTCTGT
Source organism: Haplochromis burtoni (assembly GCF_018398535.1). Classification (NCBI taxonomy): domain Eukaryota; kingdom Metazoa; phylum Chordata; class Actinopteri; order Cichliformes; family Cichlidae; genus Haplochromis; species Haplochromis burtoni. The sequence continues at coordinate 244,485 of NW_024582897.1, read as the reverse complement.
TTACTTTTTCTTCTGCCTCCATTTTTTCAAATGAAGAGAGAAGAGAGAAAACCACCTGCCTAAAATTGCAGATCAGTATAGGCACAGCATGCACACGTGTAAATGCTGATAATGGTGTCAGGCACGAGGCTGCTGCACAGATTCAACAAAGTCGGAATTAAGTTTAAAGAGCATCCGTGCAGGAAGTGAGCAACTTTAGGCAACCACAGGCAGAATGACAGTAGATGAGTAAAGCATTTCTCAACTATGAGTAAAGGTGATTGAAGTGACTTCCAATGAGAGCAATGGCTATGATGACATCAAGACTGAGGAGACAACATTCACAGCTTCGGTTCCTACTGCAAAGAAAGAAACAGCAGCTACAAAAATGTAAGAGTAGCTTGTTAAAATCAAGCCATGATTGCATCATATGCATCCTCCAGACACGGGGTACACATTTATATGACTGAACATCACAGACAAGTCGTTCACAAGTGGATACATGTAACCCCTCTTTTAAGTGGGTTATCTGCTGTTCAGAAGGTTGTTGGTTTGGTCCTCAGCTCCTCAGATTAATCGCTCCAACAAACATGTAAATTTTAATGCTTGCATCAATTTTTGAAAGGTTGTTTCAGATATCTGCTGCACGAGGTGGGGGGGGCATGATCTCACTGCGAGGGACACTGAAGGCGTGGGGGCGGCGTGGATGGTAGCTCCTCATTAAGTACAGGGCAGTGCCAGCGAGGAGCGAATGCTTTTGGTGATCCATGCTTTCACATCGACTGCTTGTGTCACTCAGAAACTCTTGAGGTGAAAAACCCACATCATGGTTACCATGGCAGCCAGGGGCGACTGGTTCCTGGCTGTTAGCAACAAATCGATCCTTAAACCTCTGCTTTTGCCTTAAGTGGCCCCCTTTTTTTCACACTTCTTTTCTGACCTCTAGCAACACAAAAAGCCTTTTTCTGATCGTCCCGGACATCGTGATGTTTTCTTTTACTCGTTTCCTATTTTTGTGCCACCACAGTATACACGCAGTAATGAAACTGCGACGTCCACCCAAAATTGGTCTGTGAGAGGAAATAAAACACAAGAAAACACTCAGATCACAGGATGCATCATAAAAACTTTACTACAGGGCGGCGCAATAATTTAGTAATGCAGCCATTCAGTTCCCGTTTCTCATAAATCTTTACCGACAGTGACGATAAAAAAGATACAAGGAGGGGGGCAAAGTGAAACCTCGGTGATGTGCGGGAAAGAGTCAGAGGGGAGTTATCTGTGTGCGTGCTGATACGGCACTTTCAGGAAGCACTGACACTTAATGGCAGCTGTCTCTTGAGGTGTTTGTGGGTATATCTCCATAATGCAAGCTTCCCTGTGTGGACACACACGTTTTCATCATCTGTTTGTGTTTGTGTGTGTTAGATGACATGATTGACTGCAAATTCCCAGAATAATATTGAGCCGCTGTTTATTTCCTTTATAATCGCTGATCACATCGAGTCGATGAGGTAGACTGTCACCGTTTCTGGTTAGCTGCTGGCAGACTTTACTCAGCTTCAATCTGGGAAACATGAGGTCTTTATGCTGTTAAATATTAACGTTGTCTATTGTAAGGTTACCTACGGATGGAACTGCTGATGCTAGTTGTGCTGAAACAAAATAATAATAAACACCGGGGGTCTTCACGATGCTTCACCACGTTTGTTGTGCTGCTGTTCATGTGTTCGGCCGCTAGTGGGGGGAGGGGCTGTTGGAGGATGAGTGTTAAATGAGCATCAAACCCGACGGTGATTTTTACTGTCAATTAGAATCTAAGTATCACCTTTTTTAACAACCCTACTCGGTACATATGCTACCTGATAAAAACTTTCCTTTGGATTTTCTGATTTTTGTTTTTAAAGGTACCAGAAGTATTAATTCATTAGACACGTGTTTTAAAGAGATGGCGATGATGAATGAGTGAGATTCACAGAAGTGATAGCGCTTGCCCCCTGAAGAGGTTTTAACTCATAAACTGTATATAAAAGACTGACATGTCACAGTGACATCATCGTTATGTTTTTCTGTGGCAGTGGCACAGTCACCTCACGGCAAGAAGGTCGTCGGTTTGAATCCCCTGTCCTGCAGGAGTTTCTCTTCGTGGGTTTCCTCTGGGTGCTCTGGTTTCCTCCCACAGTGTTTTTTCTTTGAGCTTTTTCTACATGTTTCACCTTCACTTCCTCCGCCGTGTCCGGGTAGCAGGCACTGTGCCTCAAGCCGATCCGTATCCAGGGTATTTTAGATGATTTGATGTCCGATCAGATATCGATTCTCCAGTGTAGTTTCGTTGATGCTGCTCTCAGCTCACACTGCGAACGATTGGCGGTAACAAGCAGCGCGACGAAGAGGAAAAGGAAATGTTTTCACTGAGAAGACAGATAAGAGAGCGAGGAAGTCGTCAGCTGGAGAAATCAATGTGTCGGACATGACAGCTCAGACAGTTTGTGATTCACAGAACAGACACAAGCTGTAATAATCCTCTGTGTGTGTGTGTGTGTGTGTGTGTGTGTGTGTGTGTGTGTGTGTGTTGTAATTCTTGATATCATAAAAGATGTCTGACAGTGATATTTTCTTATCACTCAGACACGGGTGTGGTTGTGTGTGCAGCCCCTCCCCTCAGAGTAAACAAATGCTGTGTGTTTGATTTTGTCGATTTTGTTTGATTTAGTCTTGTTTTTAGATTTTTTTTAAGATATAATAAGAAAGATGGAGTTAGTTCATCTAACTTACACTTGTTCTCCACACAGAGATCCAGGATTAAACCACGTCTTTCCTGTAATAAACTCTGGGTTGAATCATCCAGTTGATAATCACGTCGCTGATCTGCTTCACTGAGCTCTGGAAACAGAGTTAGAGTGAACGAGCTCGGAGATGAGTGCGTACTTTTTGCAGTTTAGTTGTGTTAAAAAATGCTGGGACAGAAATGGTCTCAGTCACAGAACCACATGCTGCAGAAAAGTCAAATAGTCCCTCCAATCCTCCGTCACTTCGACCCAGAAAGCAGCCGTCACCCCCGCCCAGCTGTTCTGACCTGAGAGGCTTCAACCACCTGTTTCAGAATAAGACGTCAGGATTTCCTGTTCTTCAAAGATCCTCTCCTGGTGAGAGTCATCACGACTGGGCAAATCCAGATTTGTCTGTAGTTTGGGGGCTTTGGTGTGTCACCTCGCTGGGAAGACTCGACATTAAACTGAGTTTTTGTCCCGCAGGGAAAAGTTGGAGTCTGGAAAACCCTCTGAAACCTTGCTCACTCATCCTGTGGTTATTTTTAGAAGATCAATTAGTGTGTGTGTGTGTGTGTGTGTGTGTGTGTGTGTGTGTGTGTGTGTGTGTGTGTGTGTGTGTGTGTGTGTGCGCCCTGCAGCAGACAGTGTGTGGCTTTGTTTGGTAACAGGTCTGTGCTGAAACTGACAGCACAGTCCGAAATATGAGATGTCTGCTCGTGTGTCTGGGTTTGTGTTTTACAGAAAGACCAACAACAAAGACATCACCACACACACACACACACGGCGATTTTTTGTGTGTGTGGCAGCTGTAAACATACACACACTCTTGTGTTTGTGTGGGATAATGCCTGTGTGTGTTCTCACCCAGCAGACACAATAAAGAGTTGTGTGTTTGAAGTTTTCCTGTTGCCTTTCTAAAACATGTGTGTGAGTATCTGTGTTAGTGTGTGTGTTTACTGTATGTCCCACTTCCTCATGTGACTCACCTTGTGACATCACACAATGACATCACCGTCTATAGGAGGCAGGATTGGTCAAAAGGCTCACAGAGCCTCTCAGTCTCTGCTAGACTTTAACCCTCAGTCGATCCAACAGTTTCTCTTCGAGCAGAAAGGTTTTCTCTTTGTTTGTTTGTTTGTTTGTTTGTTTGTGGATCACCTCTATGCTGTAAACATGTCTGCGTGCCTCTGCTAAGGTAAGAACTGCTTCATGAAGGACAAACCATCAGTTTTAGGATTTAAACATGAAAGTTTTCAATGATTTCAAGACTCAACCTTCATCATCTCTCTGTTGTTATTGTATTCAAAGTCTTATTTTTGTGAATGGCTTATAAAAAAGGCCCATCTGTCCTCTGATAACTATGAAATATAACTTGACCTTGTAAATCTGAACCTTTTAGTTGTTGATGTAATCTTTAGGAAACAGTCAGATTTACCCTTTGATGGAAAAAATGTAAAAATGATTTATGTGCATGCTGCGGTGTCGCTCCCAGAGCAGCAGGCGATTAAAACTCAGTGGGAGTTTTTATTGTCGTAACTGTTCGTATGTTTTCTTTTGTGAGTAAAACCTGAACAGTGGGCTGTGACAAAAATTCATTTTGAGGTGATTTGCTTCATTAGTGTCATTCTGATAACACCGAGTGTTTTCATTGATTGTTTGTTGGTCTTTTGCTTTGTGCTGTTCAACACTTTCGCTCAGCCCTCTTCTCACGCGTGAATAACAGTTTATTGCAGTCTCGATGATGCCTACACAGCTGTATAATATCTTATATAACGCTCATAATATTATCAGATTAGTTTGATTAGGTCCACAGAGTTCATGTGAAAGAGGCCATAGCCTCTGTGCTGTCACACAGCAAATATAAGTCTGGTATCGAAATGTTGCTAAGATGGAGACCTTTCATGTTTAGTTTTCTAAAGTTTAACTTTTCTTCAGTGAATGATCAGAAAACAGATCAAACATCCAGAGTACCAAAGCTTGTTTCTATGAATCTGTGCTTTCATGTTGAAACTATGATGTATCCCATGATATTAAAGTTGGTTATAGAGAAAATAATTTTGAGCGAAAGTGAGATTTTGGCTTTAAATTGTGACCCACCTCTTTTTACTTTGAGAGCCTGAAACTAAAATTTTGCAGTCGCTTAATTAAATACATTAGAAGTTGTATGTGTTAAAAAATGCTAGGAGACATAAAGCAAATTAAATGAACTTGTACCATGTTTTTGTGGTGGGTTGTTGTAAATTTGGACATTTTAACACTGGAACCAGCCCTTCGGTGGGCTTCAGAATCAACTTTTGGAGATTTACTTACCTGGATGATTGACAATGCATCAAGACCTGGAAGACGTGGGAATTGACTCACATTTGGAGTGAGCCTCCAGTGGACTTTAGAGGAACTGCAGGTTTTGTCCTGTGAGATACTGTGATGAGGTGCTTTACAAGATTTGGTGTCCTGTGCACAGGAAGCCTGGTTGAAAGCAGGGACAACAATTTAAACTTATTTCCAAACCTTTAAAAAATTGCTAAAAACGACTTGTCTTATAAAACCCTGTCTGAGACACCGTGTTTTAACCCCTCCCCCTTTAAGTCAACATTCTTCCAATGGCTGCCCCTCATAAAAAGATTTCAACAGGAGTTGGGCGGGGCTTAAGTTGGGTGCCGAGTTGACACATATGAAAGCTATATAGTCTCTCTGATGTCATGAAGAGCCAAGAGTAGAAAAAAACTGCCTGAACCGGAGTGTTTAGAGCAGGGATGTCACACTGAACTTACATGGGTTTGACCAGTGAAACTACAGGAACTGCAGGAAAAGTTCCAGTAGCTCCTCACCTGGATTGTCTGTAATCATAAAATATAAAGTTTTGTTCATTCTCAGTAGAGGATAAGCCTTGAAGTGGGGTGTCGCGGTGCAGCTGTTATGAATGAGACATAGTCCAATAACTCCAGCTGTTTAAACCTTTATTGCTTTCCATCGGTTGCATTTGTTGTTCAACAGTTCTCTTAGTATCCAACATCATTAACATAAATCACAAACCGTTTGCTCTTTCTGACCAACAACACCTCATGCTAATGACGTCCGTCTACCTTTAATGCTGCACCATTAAAAACACAAGTGGTACACATAAGCTAACAACATGAAATGGCTCCTACAGTGGACCCACTGTAAAACAAAACAGGTATTTCCGTAGTATAGCTGTGCATCACGTAATTACCTTGGTGTAGTGTGAATGACAGTGGGG
>NW_024582897.1:233070-238477 GCF_018398535.1 Haplochromis burtoni | reverse complement strand
GGGAGCCTTTTTTAGTAGGAATAGCTTTAAAATCTTTGCTGGGTCGATTCTGGGCCCCAGGCCTTATGTTTGACACCCTTAGTTTAGAGCATAAATAACTTTTATTTGTCTCACACTTGGTCTTTGTGCCCTACTTCAGTTCTGTCTGTGACAAGGTGTTTTATCTCCTCCCTTGAAATAAATCTGTCCCTGTTTGATACGAGGATCTGTCGCTGCAGCAGCGCATGTATTAGTGAATTTAAAGGAAAACTATACATGCCAGTAAAAAATCTACCGTCTGCACGAATATCAGGGAAGTAGTGTTTAAAGTGCAGCATCTGGTCAGAGAAGCTGCTGCACCCAAACCTGCAGCACCAGGTGAGATTAGGGTCGGATCAATTTCCCACCACAAACAAACCGCTGGAGAGTTTGTTTGACTTGGACTGAGACTGCTTCCTCTCGCTGTGGCTGTGATAATCCACACCTGGGGTCGATTGCCCGAAGAAACTGTACAAAGGGGGAGAAGAAAAGATTTACAGATTTGAAACATTCAGTTTTCTCTCTGTGTTTGCGGCAGTGCTGCTAAACTACTGAAACGGCCTTTTAAACACGCTTTGATTTCACCTTAGCTACACCAAAACTGAGGGAGATACAGACACACAGCAGTTTGTTTGTTCTTGTTACTGTGGGTTATTTCTATTTATAGTATGAATCGTGGTTCATTCTGAGTTTTTCTGACCTAAATAGACTGGCCTCGTGGGTTCCTGTGCCCAGTGGAGCATTTAGCCGAGCAGGTTGTGTTGTAGTCTGTGCGTGTGATTTTGTGTATTTTTGTATGAGGGCGTTGTGGTAAAACTTGTCATTAAAATGTCCGTCTTCTCCGCTCAGCTGTGTGGGCGCCTCCTCCAGGTTGTACGTACAGAACGAAATGTGTGTGTACGTGCGAGCGTGTGTGTGTGTGTGTGTGTGTACGTGCGAGCGTGTGTGTGTGTGTGTTATCTTTTTACCAAGACTGCATTTAAGTCTGAGTCAGCACACGCGATGTTTTAGTCATCTTCCGACCAACCTCGCTCAGTGAGCAAATAGACCTAAAGTTTTCTTTTTTTATTCGTACTGATTTTTCACCCATTTTTGTTGTTTTATGATCAATGATCTGCTATGCTTAAAGCTGATGAAGCTAACAATGTGGTGGAAACATTTAATCTCAGTGTTCATGGTTCTTTGTTTTCTCTTTATGAGAAACCACAAAACGTCTTGTAAAGAGTTTCAATTTACTGGGAAACGCGACCACGTGCGCTGAGCTGTAGAGACGGGAGATGCAGTGATATGAGATGTTGTTATGGGCTTTTTGACAGAAAATAAAAACAGCATAATTAGTAAGCAGCTGATATTGTTTTTGTTTGTGTCAGATCAATATTGAAGAGCTGACAGATTTAAAACAAGTCCGTCTGTAAGAAGAGTTTGTGTTTCTGACTTTGGCCTCTCTGGTGCACAGGAACGTCGGCTGCAGCCTATCTGAAGATGTCTGATAATGGGGAGGTCGAGGACAAGCCCCCAGCTCCGCCCATGAGGAACACCAGCACCATGATTGGCTCCTGCAACAAAGACCCCGTCCCCCTCAACCATGGCTCCAAGCCCCTCCCTCCAAATCCGGAGGACAAGAAGAAGAAAGACCGCTCCATTCGATTCATCCTGACAGGAGGAGGCGATAAAAGTGAGTCGTGATGCCGCAGGGTGCATGTGTGCAAACTAAATAAACATGTACTGATATTAACAACAAACTAAACCCATAAGCTAACATATTCATCCCTGAAATAGAAGCTAGGGGTCATAAATATCTGTGAGAATCCATCAGACACTGAGACCTTTCTCTTGATCCACAGCTGATACTGAGTAACAGCTCATCAGCTTTAATCCTGTAAAATCCTTAAAGAAGTTGACCTTTGACCCCCAACAGGTGCTGGAGTTAAAATGTAAAGGATCAGCTAACTCCATAATGTGTAATTTGTCAAATGTAGACGAAGCAAATAAAACAAGTTTGAAACAAAATAGAAGTCCAATGAACGGACACCACAGAGCTGAGCAGCATCAGCTTGTTGCTTTCTTAAAATTACAGATAACGTGTTGCAGTAATGTGAAGAAGAACATTGTCACATGACTCTATGCAGTCAGGTGAAAAACTAAGCACATCCTGCTTCCATTAGAGGGTAAATAGCAGCCAGGTGCTACTAATAAAATGCACCTGAATAACTGATCATCAGCACGTTTGAGGACCTCTATAAAAGCATTCAGCTGTGTAAACACAACACCACAGTGTTCTCAGGAGTGGACACCCCACCCAAGTCCCCCCAAAATCAGACCCTACTGACAGAAGGTTCAGTTTTATTTATGTAGCGCCAACAGTTGCCTCAAGGTGCTTTATGATGTAAGGTAAAGACCCTACAATGATGCAAAGAAAACCCTAATAAACATATGACCGCCTACGAGTAAGCGCTTTGGCGACAGTGGGAAGAAAAAACTTCCATTTAACAGGAAGAAACCTCCAGCACAGGGGTAGGGAACTCGGATGATCTGATATCATCGCGTTGGTGTTGTTCCCAGATCATCATGAAAATGTTGTTCCAGGTTCAACATTGCAAGTGACCAATCACATTGTTGTGACGTTATTCTTTTGCGCGCCAAGCCATTCGTGCATTTATGAAATTCCAATGTTGCAAGGACAATATCAATTCTGCTTACCGTTTATTAAAGGGTTACGGTTAGGGTTAGGATCAGGGTCCGTTGATCGGCGGACAGAGGCGGTTTCTCGCAGCTTAAGTACAGTTTTTTGTTTTACGGCGGTTTTTCCCGAAGTCGCAAAAGTATGACGTCACAACATTCTGATTGGTCACTTGCAATGTTGATCCTGGAACAACATTTAGTATGATGATCTGGGAACAACACCAACACGACGATATCAGATCGTGCAGGGAACTCCAGGCCTCGAGTGCCAGTGTCCTGCAGGTTTTAGATGTGTCCTTGATCCATCACAGCTGATTCAAATGCTAAATTAGCTCCTCAACATGTATGACGTTCTCCAGAGGCCTGGTAATGAACTAATCATTTGATTTAGGTGTGGTGACCCAGGGTGAGATCTAAAATCTGCAGGACACCTGCTCTCGAGGACTAACGTTCCCTACCCCTGCTCCAGCAGAACCAGGCTCAGAAAAGGGGCGGTCATCTACCGCAACCGGGCCTGGCTAGCGACGGGTTTTTCAAGACAAAGCCGGGTCTCCTTTTCAGTGATCGTGGCCTCCAAAGCTGCAAACAGGCTACAGTTATTACACTTATCGTTACTACTAAAGGAAACCAAACATCTCACTCACAAAGCAGGAAAGTGCAGGAGGGAGAGGTGAAGAAGCCATGCTGCTAGCAAGTCAGCTACGAGCTAAGCTAAGCTAAGCTAGTGAATCCTTAAAGATGGAGTGAGCGAATACTGTGAAAATAACTAGCGGGTGAAGCCTCAGCCCTCAGAGAAACTGCAGAAACTCCAAGAGCTCCACCTCAGACTCTACAGGTCTCAGTTAGCATGTTAAAGGTTAAAATTCATGACAGTACAATTAGAAAAACACCAAACGGGTAGAGTAATGTTTGGAAGAGAAAGCCTCTTCTCTCTAATAAGAACACGGCGGCATGGCATGCAAAGTTACATCTACTCAAACTAAAAGACTAAAGTGGAGATTTGAATGCACAGCTACACATTTCTGAGAAAACCACTGCAGTGATGGGGGATGATGATTTGGGCGGTCACCGAGTCGACCGTGAGCTCCCCTGTATAACAAAATATTCCAGAGTCAAATATGAGGCCATGAGTTAAAGTTTGGCAAATGTTCAATCGTGCAACAGAACATTGATCCCAAAGACAGCAGCAAATCTACAACAGGCGGTAAAAACTGGATCAAAACATTTATTTTTTAAAGATTATCAGACGGAGTTGGTTGATTGTTACTCGTCTGCTGCTGGTTCATCTTTGGAGGAAAACAGTTTTTGTTGATGTGTTTCACGTGCACACATTTGGACACAGATTACCCATGATGCTTTGCAGGAAGCTGGTGGTCCTGCGTCAGTGTGAGTCCATCCACAGGAATCTGCTGCGTGTGATTCTCACTGGAGTTATGATTCCCCAGAAGATCTTCATGCTCTTTCCAACATGCGGCGTCTCATGTGTTGGCTCGTTTTCTGAAACACTCTGTTTCTGTACTTTTCTCTCCGTCTCCTCCTGATTTTCTCTCCCGTGTTTTGCATGAACTTTTGTCCCACTGTTTCTTTCTTTTCAGTGATCCTCTCTGGATTTAAGATCTTTTCAGGAATTTTAATGAACCTGAATCTCTTTGTTCCCCTCATGAAGGGCTGCATTTAGGATTTTCTGTTAGAGCCGGGATCATTATCGAAATGGTGCAACCAGCATCTCAGATACTCCTCTGCAGCCTTTCAACGCCAAGTTAGAACTTGTTTTTGGGTCTGCTGCTCTTTAGTGTCTATTTATTCTAAACGGAAATAAATCCTGGGATAATCCAGAGTCCTTAAGGTGGAAAACTGTTCTGTGTTTTATTACAACACTTTAAAAAAATCAATCAGTGTGTTTGTTTTTTGTTCCTTTGTCATTCAGCCTATAAGAGGAAGGAGCGCCCAGAGATCTCTCTGCCGTCAGACTTCGAACACACCATCCATGTCGGCTTTGATGCTGTTACCGGGGAGTTCACTGTAAGTGTGTGTGTGTTTGTGTGTGTGTCTGTGTCTCCTCTCCTGTGTATACAAAGAAAATTATCAGATTCAACCACAGTGTGTTTTGTGGTATTTGGTATTTATTTCTGTTTACAGACTTTAATTGAACCCATGCTCATTGTGTGTGTGTGTGTGTGTGTGTGTGTGTATGTGTGTGTGTGTGTGTGTGTGTGTTTGTGTGTGTGTGTGTGTGTCTGTGAAACAGCTCCTAACAGACACAAATGCTTGGCAAATGAACCTTTTTAAATAATCACTTTAGACAAAGACGCCTTGTTTCACTGACTCACTCGGTCCGCCTGACCAACTTCTTTTAGCTGGGAGTTAACTGTGTGTGTGTGTGTGTGTGTGTGTGTGTGTGTGTGTGTGTGTGTGTGTGTGTGTGTGTGTGGTTTCCAGGTTTCCACACATCTACATGCAGATGAACATTCCTGCTCAAATTGATGTAATCTAAATATAATTTAGACAGTAAATACACGAATGAATGGATGGGTGGGTGGATATGAGACATGATGGAACAGGAAGTGGAAGAGTGTGTGCAATGGATTGATTCTGACAGATGAGTAGAGAAAGAGACAGAAAACACGGAGATGTGACCCAGATCTGTGGCTGAAGTACAAATATGATAAGACTTCCTTGCTAGGACTCGAAGAAGTGTGTGTGCGTG
>NW_024582897.1:187405-233045 GCF_018398535.1 Haplochromis burtoni | reverse complement strand
CGTGTGTGTGTGTGTGTGTGGTGTGTGTGTGTGGTGTGTGTGTGTTTGTGTTGTGTGTGTGTGTGTTGTTACGGTTTTTCTTACTGTATGTCACGACTGTATGTAAAAGCGAGGAACATCACTCCGCATGGTTTCTAGACTTCACATTTTGAAGCCTCCAGCTTTAATTCCTTCCCTCCAGGACATCACTCGATGGTTTCTAGACTTCACATTTTGAAGCCTCAGCTTTGGTATACTGGCTGCGATACGTTATCAGCTAATGCTAAGTTTAGCTTAAGCTGCATTCATATCCACAACGCCGCTGTAAAATCGCTGAATGACCTTGAATCTTTCAGCCTGTTTAGGGAACACTCTCGTGCAGAGGGCCGTGTTTTTCGAGATACAAACTTATAATGGCAGCAGATGTTCTGTGAGCAGCAAATCCAGTTTAATGCTACAACTCTGAGAATAACAAGGGTTTCAGTATTTCACTGTTAGCGTCATTTTTCATACACAGAGTTTGCTCTTTGCTGTGTTATTTGTGTTGTTAATGTTGCCATTAACAAAGGTAAACTACAATAATACAGTTCACATAGAAATAAATGAATAAAATATTGATATTTTTTATCTGTGTGTGTGCAGGGGATGCCGGAGCAGTGGGCTCGGCTTCTGCAGACATCCAACATCACCAAGCTGGAGCAGAAGAAGAACCCTCAGGCCGTCCTCGATGTTTTAAAGTTCTACGACTCGAAAGAAACGACCAACAGCCAGAAGTACATGAGCTTCACTGGTAAGACCCGCCCCCCTGCTGTGCTCCCATCGCCTACGTGCATTCACAATAACGTTCAGTTCACATTAAACAAAGCTCAAACAATGAGCCTCACAGCCTAAAAGCTCAATCTGCTCTGAACACTCAACTTTGTGTTTGTGTTGTGTTTCCTTCAGATAAAACTGCTGACGCCTTCAGCTCCTCCACCACAACGGTGAGACCTCTTCAGTCACAGTGTTATTCTCTCACACAGCCACATACAGGCAGCACTGTGAGGAAGGCTTCCTCTCATTATTAGCTGCGTCTGCATGTTTTCCATCAGTTTAGCTGTTACCTAAGCCAACAGGTCATTTTCTGAAACTGCCTTTTACACCCTGCTATTTAAAATGAATTCAATAATTGATTCTACTTCACTCATTTTTACACTTTACACAGTTTCATGTTGGATTTTATTCATATTTTATTTAGCTGTGTTTGAGCCGGCTGTGGGAGAGTTGAAGATGTTAACTGGGAGGTTCATGATTAAAATTAGGACAAAATTAGCGAGGCTGAGCTGGTTTGGGTGTGTACAGAGGGTTAAACTGGGATAAACTGGACAAAGGATGACGAGGATGGAGCTGCCAGGCAGGAGGAAACGAGGAAGAGGTTTGTGGATGTAGTGAAGGAGGTTGGTGTGATAGAGGAGGATGCAGGACCAGGCAGATGAGCCGCTGTGGCGCCCCCTACAGGAAGCAGGCAAATGTATTTTTCAGTTATTTTTCTTCTATATATTCCGGTTTTTACATATTTTATTTCGATTTTTGTTTAGAAAGTTATTGATTTCATCTTATTTAACTAAGTGCTTTTCTTTTGAGCAGTTTTTGATTGTAATATATTTTACTGAGCTAGTCTACTTTACTTTTTTCTTGTTAGATAATAGTATAAACGAATAAATGCTTTTTTCTGAGCCTCTTATGGCACAGGTGTCCTTCCTGGTTTCAAATACAGAGCCAGCGTTATTGCTGGACGACAGACTCGAGCTTTAAGCTGAGAAATTCTTGTTGAATGAATGAGGATGTTTTGTTTTTGTCGCAGTGTGTGTGTGTTTTCTGAAAGACACATTTAAACCCAAATGTAAAGGTGAGAATAAGAGACAGAGGGAGGAGGATGATGGCACTCCTCTTCCTCCCGCTCTCTCTCTCTCCCTCTCTCTGCATTGTGAATCAGCATCTTTTCCTCCTTTCACCGTTTCCCTGTCTCTGCAGCTTGGCCACCAGCCGAGCGTCAGACTATCAGCGAGAGACAGAGAGGAAGAGAGGGATAGAAAGGTAGGATGTGTGGCATGTAGTGGCGTCAGAAGCCAGATGTGACCTGAGCTTTCAGACAGCAGTGATGATGAGAGGAGGGAAAACAGGGTGGAAAGACAGAGCGGGAGGCTGAAATCAGAGAAGAAGGAGGAGAGCTAAAGACGGGCCGGAGGACTCCTCTGTATGATGAGACAGTGAAGCAGTAGAGGAAGTGGCAGGAAATTCAGGAAGCGATGATGGGTCTGGTATCGTTCGTGGCTCATGTGACCATGATGTCACTGAGGCTCCGCCCTCTCTCTCCCTGTGACATCACGCAGAGCTCCAAGGCCGTGTCCGAGACACCCGCCATAGCAACCGTATCTGAGGATGAGGACGAAGACGAGGCCGAGCCCCCGCCGGTGATCGCCCCCCGACCGGAGCACACCAAATCAGTAAGAACACAAACGCTGTCGCCTTTCTGCCACTGCACATACGAGCTTAACACACACACACGTCAGGTATTCATATCTTATGGGGACATCTCATTGACATAATGTTTTCTCTAGCTGCTTACCGCAACCCTAACCATCAAAAACGAATGCCAAACCCTAACCCTTACCCTAAACCTAACCATAACCCAATTGTAACCCTGACACTAAAACCACATTTTGAGTCTCAAAAATGACTTCAAACCCATGGGGACCTGGATGTTGTTGGTCCACACAACTATAGTAAACTTCCAATTTTTGGCATCAAAGACAATGACAGCTTTTTACTGTCACTGTTGTTGTCAGGCAACATTGTTTCATCTCATCCCACCCACACACACACACACACACACACACACACACACACACACACACACATTGTTGCTTCTCACTCAGACAGTTTGCGGTTGAGAGGCTGTTTCCACGGCGCCACTGCAGTTTCCTCGGTGATGAGTCTCATGCACCTGACTCTCACCATCTCTCTTTCTCTCTCTCTCTCACATACACTCACACACACACACACACACACACACACACACACACACACACACACACACACACACACACACACTGCTGTGTTGTGTGTTTGCCTCAGTTAAAATCATTACTTTTACTTTAGATTCACTCTCCAGTGTTTTTATGGCTTACAGACAATCAGCCTTTATTTAAACTGTGTCTCACTGATGTCCACGTCTCTGTTCCAGAGGCCTGTGGACAAAAAGAGATGAACAGATAACAAAAGCTGTTTTAATGTCTTTCAGCTTCGTCTTTAAACGTCTATTTGGCACCACAGATAAAAACAGGAGTGACTTTTTTCATCTTTCAGATTTACACTCGCTCAGTGATCGAGCCCCTCCCTCCTCCTCCCACGAAAGATGCTGCGACCTCACCCATCTCTCAACCGACCGCCGCGGCCGCCGCCGTCACTCCCGCCCAACCTGCAGAAGCAGCTCCCAGCAGCCCTCCCAGTGCTAGCCCCGCCCCTGGTCCTTCCTTGCCCCACCCACAGGACAAAGCCAGGAAGAAGAAGATGTCTGACGAGGAGATCCTGGAGAAGCTACGTAAGGCTCATTCAGACACTCGGAGCACGCTAACACGACAAATCTGACCCCGGTAACGGTTACTGTGCTGAGGTGGAGATTCAGCCCTGACTGACGGAGCTGTGCTGAGATTTGGGCAACAGCTGTAACTCCACACAGTAATGGCTGTGAGGGCTCATGGCTCACACCTGCTAGCCAAGTTATTTTTATTGATTATTTTTAGATTTGAATTTTCTGTTCAGTCTGGTTTCAGTTAGTTTCCAGAGTGAGATTTCATTTCAGTTTAGTTGAAAACTCTTTAGTTTTGATGAGTTTGAGAACAGAAAAGCTTTAAAAACACAGCCCACAGATAAACGTGGTGACAGCGAGTGAGCCTCTTCAGCTGCGTCCTGTTGTTTGGACTCGGCATAAGCTCCGTGTTGGCGTCACCCGCCTAGCTTTGAGGTGGCGTCAAAGATTTTGTATAAAAGAGCAGCATGCTGTTTCTGTAGCGCTTTAAAGTTGTGCTGGCAGCGCTGGATTGTTGTTTCTGGACTCAGTTTGTTGTCCCTTCGTGCTGTGAGTTAGACATAACTGTCGTTCCCTAAAAAGTTTGCTCAGACATTTATCTCCAGCATAAACTGAGGTTCAGCAATTTGTAGAAATTAATATAAAAAAGGTCATTTTCTTCATCCCGCCGTCGTACAGATGAAGAACAGAAGCTCAGACTCAAAGTGGCTGCAGAGCTTTGTCCGATCATGCTTAAAGGCATTAAGGCACTGCAGAATAATCACACGTGGTAAAATATCTGGATCGTAACTTTCAGGAATGTTGACCGGCTCAGCTGCCATTAACAGGCTTTGTCAGCTTCATTAAAAGCCTCAAATATGTTTAATGTGTGTGCAGGTCGCTGACCTCTGACAGAGACAGATTACCACTCGGACAAAGGGGCAGATCCCCAGAGAGCTGGAGTCAGGCAGAGAGCCTTTTAGTGTTCTTTAATGTGTACATTAAAAAATGGTTCTACATTATGAAAATGTAGAAACATTTTTTAAATGATTTGAATGCTTTAGAAATAAGCTGATTGAATGAAATCATAATGACGTAGGCTGCAGGTCGACAGGGAGGAAGCATAAAGAGAGAAAAGCTGCCACAGTCCTGGATGCTAATGCTGCTAGCCAGAGGTCACAGGGCGATGAGCGATGGTGACGGAGCAGCAGTGCGAGGGAAGGTCACTGCACCCTCTGACATCTGCTGTGGAGGAAAAAGGTTCCTGATTACGGATTCACATTCAGCATTTTCCAAACAAATACGGCTCAGAGTGTCTGATGCTTCCAGCCGAGGGGAGGGGTCCTTTTTAAACATGTTCAGAGTGAGCTCGCCTGAACAGCCCGAGGTGGACTTTAACAAGTTGATCAATGAAAGTCGGTGCTGTAGATCAGACGGCAGTTTTTTTAAGACATAAATGTTTGTGCATACTTTACTGTATGTGTCAGATATGGAAGCTAACAGAGGAGCGGTGTGAATCTCTGAAGTGCAGGCTCAGTGTGCAGGTTTGAGTCTGAGGCCTGTGGTCCTGATAATCCATCCATATTCTGATGTACCTGCTGCAGAGCGCAGAGTGTCCGTGAGCTAATTTTAGCTTCTCTTAGTCGTGACAGGACATTTCATCGCTTTATCTGCACGCGCAGCTTCCCTCAGAGAGCAGGCTTCGAGTTTATTTTGGGCTCGTCTCTCTGCTGATTTCAGCAAACTGATTCTTATTTTCACGTTTAACATCATTTATGAGTACGACATCAGCGTAGCAGCATAAAAACCTCCTTTCTTCCACGTGTGTCTGTGGGCAGCTTGTTTTCTGCTTCATTTGCTCAGACTTTCCATCGCCATGAAAGATTTTGCTTTTTGCTGTGCTTGAAGGGCTGCAGTCTGTGAAGCAAAGTGAAAGAACTTATATAACATTATCACTTCTTGCTAACTAAAATATCCGCCTGCGCTCGCTCGCTGTTCCTGTGAAAAACGTTATTATGGGAAGTACAAATCTTCATATTCTGGTTCCACCGCCCCCTGCGTGACCCCACAGAGCTGTGCGGATACTAACAATAAAAGATCCCGGTCTGTTTTTTCTAGGAAGTGATCCACAGATATGAACGGATATTTGAACTTTCCTGCAGACTCGCAGATATTCTCCACTGACTCTGGCAGCTGACATGAGCCAGATGAGAGTAAGAGTCAAACACAGGAGATTTTATTCTATTTTTTACTTGATTTAAAGGTTTTTAGGGTCTGTGAGGTTTTTCTATTAAAAAGGAAGGTTAATAATAACTCACTGGTTTTTATCTCCTGAAGCTACGAGGACTCAAATATCCTGAATAAATATTCATTAAAACACATTTCATCGCCCCCCCTGTAACGCCTGTAACTCTGAACATAATAATAGCATTAATCTGAAAGAAATCAGGTGATTCTGAGTCAGGTGGGAGGCACTGATTGATTTTTTTTTGGACCTGTGACCCTGATCGTAGGCTGCATCTGTCAGATTAAAATCTGAAAGACTAAAATGATTCAGTGCACCGGTACAAAAGGAGAATTAATGGAGAAAATAAAAAGCTCTACCTAAATAAACCAGCACATTAAAGCATCTCATCTCTGCTCAGAAGTGTAGGACTTTAAAGTAATTATGTAATAATTATTATTTAAAGTGAGCACAGTTTTAAAGCTTTCTTCGCTGCAGTGAAATGTTTGAATGTTTGAGTAAGAGCCTGTATATATTTCTTGAACCATGCCACGCGCCTGTCCAGATGTGCTCAGGTCTCCCTCTGCTGGTAAGACCAGGATACTGCTCGTCTGTCTGCCTCTTCTGATCGACAGACCTGATATCCTCTGTCCCGCCCCCAGTTGTCCAATCCTCACGTCTGATTGGCTGTCCTATCTTTCCATCGTTTCCTAAAAGAGTGACTTAAAGTTTTGTCCTGTAATTCTGAACTGCAGGCAGAGCTTCTCTTTGTTTCTGTCTCTTCCATCCTGACTTTACAGTTCTGACCTTTCTCACGTCCTGTTTTATCTCTGACCCGCCCATCGCTCGTTACTGCTCTCCACCTCTCTTCTCTCTGCTCTTCCTCCCAGTCAGCATGCTGCATCGACCTCAGTGTGATGAACGTAGAGTAGAACTAGGATGGATAGAAAGACACGCGACTCTTCTATCCATCCAAATTCAGCGATTCTGTAAATCCGCATATAAAAATATTTCAGCTCTCAGTGAGGGCCTGATTTTTATTTTTATTTATTATCATTTGTTTTCCTGCAGATCCTTAAAGCTGCTGTGATAAAAGTTTTTTCTCTTCTTTCTTTGTCCTTCCTCTAACTCAGGGACGATCGTCAGTGTGGGCGACCCCAAGAAGAAATATACACGATTTGAGAAGATCGGACAGGGGTGAGTCCAAAATCTGCCATCTGTGTTCGAAACATGAATCTTAGCATGTACACAATAAATATTCATACAGTACAATCTGTACGTGATGGTGTTGAATGACTACAAACTGAACCTAAATGATGGATGTTCCCCTGTGGTTTTGGACTCCATTGGTCTTAATATTGACGCTTTGTCGGCCGCCATGTTGGATTTCTGGAGCAGGAGGTGACCATCGCTGTGTCCCAATTCCGAGGCCGCATCCTTCGAAGGCCGCATTTGAAGGCCGATTACGTTACAGCCAAGCGATGAAGGCTGTCCCAATTTGAAGACACCGACAAATGCGTCCTTCATTTCCCCAGATTTGAAGGACAGGTCGGGCGTATCCTTCGTGGTCCAACCAACCCAGAATTCATAGCACAGTACAGCCAATTCCAGTTCCCAACAATGACTCCAGTTACTCAGTTTTAATATGACTCTTTCTGGGTCACAAAATAAACTCTTAAGATATTTTCAGGCGAGAATGTAGCTGTGTAAACTTCAAATATCATATAATTGCAAAAGTGCTCCGACATTTTCGGAGACGTCTGTTACCCATCAGCTCGATAGCTGACCGGGGTTCAAGGCTCACTAGAGCCAGCGAGAACACCAGACTCCCGGCTTCATCGTTTTCAGACCCCCGCGGTCCTTCGATACTCAGGTGAAACATGATATATAAGTCACTTAGATACACACAGCTGAATAAACGCTGCTTCTGTGCTTTAAGTCACCAAACTTCATCACAGTGAGTCGCTGATGATGTGGAAACCAGGCCGGCTCCAAAACAAAAAGCAAAACAACCAAATGTTTCGCTTTAAAACGTAAAACGATTATTTGCTATTTTTCCATCGTTGTTTCTCTTGCTGCACTTCAGCTTCCTTTGGTGAAACATCTGTCTTCATTATTTTAAAATGTCACTAAAGCAGATTCAGAGGGTATAAATGTAAAGTAATATTAACTGCCGATGGACGTTTGTGATTTAAAGACTACATTTAAAGGTCATAAAAGGCAGCAGAGGCTCAGCTGTAATGTTTGAAAGCTGCTGTTTTAACAAAGAAAAAAACTTTCCTGCCGTCATAAAGAAGATAAAAAAGAAGGATTTATGACTTTTATGAGCTGATCCAGTCCTGCTGTGTGATGTTTAACTGAGGATCTCTGCTGTCTGTTTCAGGGCGTCTGGGACGGTGTACACAGCTATCGACGTCGCCACAGGACAGGAGGTACTTATTTGTCCTCAGCATGATTTTCTTCTCCTCTTCACATTTCTCCGTTCTTTCAGATACAAAGGAAACACATTATTAAAATCCTGCAAGTAGCTGCTGAGACATTTGATGTGCACAGTAAAGGTGGGAAACGTCCACGTTTGGACAAGAATCGAGACAAAAGATTTCACCTCCAACTATTCGTGGCTTTACCAACATTTTGTATGGAGTGTTTTCTCGCTCAGACATAACGATATAGGGACTTACAGGATACACAGACATACATGCAGATGTTTAATGTGTAAATCAGCGCCACCTGAAGCAAACAGAAGGAAAACTAAACCACTGGGTGATGTTAATCTACACCAGGGGTGTCAAACATAAGGCCCGGGGGGCAGACAGCCCGCCAAAAACTCCAATCTGGCCCACTGAACTTTAACCTGTAACTTTATACTTTTTAAATTTTTATGACTTCCCTCCGGCCGTCCATACAACACCAAAGTAAATAAGTAATAAAAAAAAAAGATTCAATAATAACAAATCTGCACAGTGAGCTAATAAATGTATTTTTCTAATTGTACACAATTATTGCTTCCAGCCCGGAGCAGCATTTGTTCATCATGTAGAAAAACTGAGATGCAGTGTTGAAAAATACTCATTTTTTTATTTGAGAATATCTCAGGGATTAAATGTGTAGTTAAACTTCTGACCGAAAGACGACTTTCTCTGGTCCGGCCCACTAATATCAAAGCGAGCTGTACGTGGCTCACGGTGTAGAATGAGTTTGACCTCCCTGATCGACACACTTTGGCTTCTTTATGGTGAACAAGCAGTAAAACTGCTCTTTCTATTGTTTCATCTCTCTTAAAAACAGCCTTCCACAGTAGATCTGACAGCACTGGTGCTTGTATCTGAGGACTGGACTCCTCAAAGAGAGAAGCGAGGACGTCTCAGTCAGACTGGACACCAGCTGGTCTTTAACCTGCCAGCTCTCAAGTCTGTGTGATGTCCTGTTGTCCCAGAATACAAGTAGTCCTTTTGCTGAGGCTTAAACGCCCTGAAGTCTGAAAGGCCAGTTTAAAGGAAAACCTTGATTCGTTCCCCAGACGGAGTCTCAGACTAAACTACACTAACAGCATGACGTTAAAAACTCAGCAGGAAGTTTGAAGAACGTGTCGATTGGTGCAGACTTTAATCAGATGAGATTGAGTGAAGAAGAGGAAGAGAGAAGTGATCATATGGAGTTTGCACTGGGATGATATAAACACCCGTTACTGGATTTAGTCTGGCTTCATTTACCGAGACTTCCAGGTTGATTTTAACCCTCAGCTCGCTCGTCTGTCGGAATAATCCTCCTCAGCTTCGCTCTCTGAGGATCAGTCTGTGTGCTCGCGTTTAAATGTCTGCCACGAGCCTTTCACTACCTTCATATTTAAATACTTCCCCGCCTCGTGGCCTTTTCTCTGTCTGTCATCCTCTTGCGTTATACCTCATACACAGACTTCTCCTTATAATAATTCTTCCCTCTCTCTATTATTTTTCTCCCTAAAGGTTGCCATCAAACAGATGAACCTGCAGCAGCAGCCGAAAAAGGAGCTGATCATCAACGAGATTCTGGTGATGAGGGAAAACAAGAACCCAAACATAGTCAACTACCTGGACAGGTGAGGCACGCCATCACGCGTCACCACGCTGAGGAAAAACGTCACGGTTTAAAATTCCAGTTTTAATCTTTTACATTGTTTCACATTTTCACAACACCTGATTTAGAGCTTTGCAACAGTTTGTGGTGTCAGGGTTAACCTCATCATTGCACTTAAGTAATTAAAAAAAATTAAAATAGAAAAAAAGAAAACACAAAACTATTATAATAGATGTGCAACTACTCCACAATAAAATGCACCTGTCAAGGGAACTTCCTGGACACCTCCAGGAGGTGTTTCCTCAGGGACAGAGCAGCAGGATGAGATGTTTGCATGTCACCACATATTTAACATGTTTAAATGTTATTGGGTGGGTGTTGTCCTGTACGAGCGTAGCCTCACAGGCTGGTAAGCATGGAGCGTTTCAGGCTCTTCCTGTTTCCTGTTCAGAAAGATTAAAGCTGACAGATGAGACTTTCTAGAAGCTGCAGCTGAGCTGGTGATTATTTTGTTGGGTTTTTATTTCCTGTCTTCTCTTAATGGAGTCCAGCGACCAATCAAGTGTTTTTTTACTAAAAACAAAAAACATGCATGCTTTAATGTGTTTAGCTTTTCTTGTTTTGTAAAAAGAGCCGGTGTGACTGGACCTCTGTTGTCGATGTCTGCTGGGTAACTGCTGCATCAATCACTGCAGCACATTATCTCTCTCTGTCTCACCAATGCAAAATCTCTGTAGATTTCAACAGGGGCAACGTAAACCCCCCTCATCCTCGCATGAACTACACAGATTCATCACTAACACTTTGAGTTTTCGTCTCTCTTTCATTTTTACTGCTGTTCTTCTCCTGGATTAAAAAGTTGCTTTTTAATCATTTTTTCTTCTCTTGATAAAAGAAGTCGTTTCAGAGCCATTTTGAATGATTTACTCCGTAGTGGGCAGGGGAGGTTCCCACCATTGAGTGCCACCCAAAAACCTGATTGTTCCTCACATGTTGATTCCTTACCTACATACTGTGTGCAAACAAATATTAACATGCGAGTTTCCTAAACGTTCCCTTTAAACGCGGAGAACAAATCAGAGGCTCCAGATGTTTCTGGACAAATGATAAACAGCAGGCGTCACCACGGAAACTCCAGCTCAGCTGACAAATGTTCAGACTGAAACGACTTGAGAGGTTACCCGGTTCGGGGCTGCTGTTGCCATGGTAACCCACTGGACATGTGTCTGTGAGCGTGGTGTCTGGTTACCGTAGTTACCTGTCTGCCTCAAGAGACAGTAAAAAAATGTGCGAGACTGATGATAATGCTGCCATCCCCATGGAAACAACATTCTCTGTGACACTGATTTACTGTGTGTGTGTGTGTGTGTGTGTGTGTGTGTGTGTGTGTGTGTGTGTGTGTGTGTGTGTGTGTGTGTGTGTGTGTGTGGGGGAGGATCTGTGCTGACTTAAAAAAACATCCATAAACCCACTGATTGCTGCATTGTTTGGGTTCATTTCTCTTAACTTTTTTAGACAGCTATCGTAGAGCACTGTTGTTTTCAGTGACGAGGGAGGCGGAGAGCCCCAGGTTGGGTATTAAAGGCAGGACAGTTACATTTTACAGGGAGCCGAGCGGTTTGCTCTGTTTGAGGATTTTAGTCACGCTTCCACACAGACAGCGGACCATAAGGGAAACTGCAGAGAGCACAAAAGTATTTGTGAGTTTTTTCTCAGCAGTGCACACACAGGGCAACATAAATCAACTGATTTACCTTTAGCTGCGTCTCAGTGATCAGATGTGTGACGCTTTTCCTCAAAAACAAACACAGTTTAAACCTGCTGACACTGTTTGGTGCTGCTTATCAGTCCTGCTTGTTTTTGGCCTGCTGTCATTGATACAACAGTTAGAGCATTGTTACTGAACCATGCAGAGAACTTTTCACTCTCATCGATACATTGTTTGCCGTAATTTGGTAAATCTGATGCTAAAACTTGTTTTAAAGTTATCGTGTTACCAAATGAATTAAATATTAATAATTATTCCTAAAACTTTAAGTTTAATGTATCAAAGAAACTGCTGTGTTTGTGGTTACCGCCTTCCCAGATCTAAATGTCTTTGACTTTGTGCTATTAAAAATGAAAGCTGAGGACTCGACCTCAACGTTTTATAGATTAATCGATTGAAAAGAAAACAATCAAGAAAAGCGGTTATTAAAATGATTAATTTGCATCTATGTCAACAAAACTTCAACAGTGAAAAGGTTTAAGGCCAAAGTTCCAAATTACTCAAGCCAAAACAGTTTACAGATTTTCTGACATTTGCATCTTTTTCTTAGCAGAACAGCAAAAAAACAAAAAATGTTTCTTGTGTTTAACTTTTTTCATGGTTGCAGAAAAAGACTTCACAAGTTCTGAAGCTCAGTTTCCAATAAAATGTCTTAATTTCAATAGTTACCTGGTGGGTGATGAGCTCTGGGTGGTGATGGAGTACCTGGCCGGAGGCTCGCTGACTGATGTCGTAACAGAAACGTGCATGGATGAAGCCCAGATTGCTGCTGTGTGCAGAGAGGT
The DNA here is from genome assembly GCF_018398535.1 of Haplochromis burtoni. NCBI lineage: Eukaryota > Metazoa > Chordata > Actinopteri > Cichliformes > Cichlidae > Haplochromis > Haplochromis burtoni. Next base: position 220,683 of record NW_024582897.1, on the reverse strand, counting down.
AAAAGCAGCTCTCACTCTGAGATCTCCGTGCTGTCTCTCGCGAGCTCCTAGTGACAGAAAAGCAACACATCTCTACTTCTGGGGGGAAAAAAATGTTTTCTTTTGTTTGTTTTTCCCACAATATTTAACGTGAGCTCAAATTTAACCTCGAGCAAAATTCCTGAAGTTACTCTGTTCTGCTTTTCCTCATTTTATATCAGCCCGGTCTCAAAGATAAATATTATCTACTCATCAAATTGTAATTGGTTTGTGTTCATCACTAATGAATTTGCACTGGAGTTATCTTTCAACAAAATAATCAAATTATTAACTTTTCCAGTTTAACCCATCTTTTTCTATACCCAACCCAGCTGCGTTTAACTTTGAAACCTAACCAAGTTATTACTTATGAAAATGAGCATCCCAATGAAAATAATACAAATCAAGTGTAAAAAATCTAAATTGGACAAGAAAAATAATTTCAAACCCTCCAACCTCCCTCCTAACCTCAAATGTGGACCTTTTCAACCTTTAAAAGTAAAAAATAACAACTTTGTTTACATGTGCATGAATCGTTGTGAGAGGGGGCAGACAAATGATCATGTGACTGTTTCACAAACTGCCCTGAGATCCACGTTTCCTGTTCCTGTGATGGTGTTAAACACGGCGTAGTTCAAAAACAAAGTCTATGTGTAAGAAATCGCAGCGAGTCGAATGTTCAGGCTCCAGATAAACACTCAATTTTAGACAGTTTTCTTTATTGTTGGCTCTGTATGATGTCATGAAAGTGGATATCTTAATATGATATTCTCAGACTTCACTGCCTGTGAAGCCCCGCCCCTTGGTTTTTCAGTTTGTGAGGAGCAGCCAGTCAGAAGAGGGGGAGGAGCTTAAACAGTTTGTTTCAGTTTGAGGTTGACGACAAGGTTCGAGGTCGTGCAATAAAAATATGAAGCTGGATATTTGCTCTTTCCCGTGAATCTCAGATTATCTTCAGTTACAGTGTCAGTTTCTCCATTTTATTCTGGCGTGTTTCTTTTAACATATATATTTTACATGCTAAATTTATAGTTTTGTGTTTTTTCAGTGTCTCCAGGCGTTGGAGTTCCTGCACTCAAACCAGGTCATCCATCGAGACATCAAGAGCGACAACATCCTGCTGGGCATGGACGGCTCCGTCAAGCTCAGTCAGTCCACAAAAACTTACATTCAACTCTTAACTCGCTGTTTTAACTTTGCAGTTGTTAAGGATACTGTTTTTAAATTACCCACTGCCAATTTTAAATGAACGTTTCACCACCAGGGGGCAGGTGTGGTGGGATGTTACTGGATGTGTGCTGCTTTTAGCCCGACCTTAAAACCTACATTTCCTCGAGAGGCGTTTTCTTTTCCCATCATCATCATCATCATCATCATCTACCAAACACTGCTTTCCATTAATGTTTTCTCAGTTTTTCCATCGACTGACTCTGTCTGCTCTCCTGCTCTCAGCTGACTTCGGATTCTGCGCTCAGATCACTCCTGAGCAGAGTAAACGCAGCACCATGGTCGGCACGCCGTACTGGATGGCTCCGGAGGTCGTGACCCGTAAAGCTTACGGTCCCAAAGTGGACATCTGGTCTCTGGGCATCATGGCGATAGAGATGGTGGAGGGAGAGCCGCCGTACCTGAACGAGAATCCGCTCAGGGTGAGTTCTGAGGGGGAGGCTCTTTGAAAAAGGTTTGAAAAGGGGAACGAAGGCCAAGATCACTTCAGCAACTCAAAATTAGCACAACAGCTGCAGCTGTGTGTTACGGCGCACTGGTTAGTCAGAGCAGCCGCTTTCCCTACTTCACAACTGGAGGGAAATCCCTCCACTCCATGCATGACTTAAGTCCAGACGCAGATATGGATCCAGGTTAGTTTGTGATATTTTCTCCAGAACACTGAGATGATTTTAATTTAATAGGGGTTTTTTTGGTAGACAAAACTTTAGATGCCCAGTTTGCCCAGCTGTAACCACCCCAGGCTCTCTCCAGTATCTTATCAGATCCTGGACAAGAGAGAAGAAGACACCCATCCTCAGATTTATGAGAGAAAAGACTTTTGGGATCACGACTCTCTGTTTTTCAGACACATTGTATCAAAGTCTATGATTTATCTTTAAAAAGCCTCCTTACACATACAGCTGTTGGAAAATGAGGCAGATTTATCTTTCTGTGTACTCAGGTCAGCACAGTGCACGTGATCATACAGTACTCTGCAAAATGTTTAGGCGGGTGAGGAAAACTTGTGTAAACAAAGAATGCTTTCAAAAAAATCATTTATTTTCATCATTCAACAAAATGTTGACAGTCAGTTTTTGAAGGAACTCGGCCGGTAGGTTGTTCCAAACATCTTGGACAACTAACCTCAGATCATCTGTGGACGCAGGCTTCCTCACATCCTTCTGTCTCTTCACGTAATCACAGACACACTCGATGATGTGCTGTGGGCTCTGTGGGGGCCGTACCATCACTTCCACTACTTCTTGTTCTTCTTTACCCTGAAGATAGTTCTTAATGACGTTGGCTGTGTGTTTGGGGTTGTTGTCCTGCTGCAGAATATATTTGTGGCCAACAAACAATCATTTATATTTCTGAGAGCATTCTTTGTTTACAGCATTTTTCCACACCTGCCTGAAACTTTTGCACAGTCCTGTATTTCTTCTGTATTTCTTAAGACACCACTGGATGGCACCAATCCTTCATTCTGTGACTCTGAGTTTGCCTCGTGGGGATGAAGACAGACATGTTGCTTGTGTGTGTTTCACGTGTTAGGCGCTGTATCTCATAGCAACCAACGGGACGCCGGAGCTGCAGAACCCGGAGAAGCTGTCGACGATATTCAGAGACTTCCTGAACCGATGTCTGGAAATGGACGTGGAGAAGAGAGGCTCGGCTAAAGAGCTGCTGCAGGTGCGTGTGTGTGTGTGTGTGTGTGTGTGTGTGTGTGTGTGTGTGTGTGTGTGTGTGTGTGTACATGTTTATACATCTTTCTGAGGCCAGAAAATTGGCATGCTACCATACTTGTGAGAACCAACAGTCACTTGTGAGGACACACTCACCGGTCAGGGTTGGGATTAGGCATTCATTTTTGATGGTTAGAGTAAGCAGCTGGGAGAGCATTATGTCAATGAGATGTCCTCACTAAGATATGAAAACAAGTGTATTTGTTTATGTAAACATAACAAACAACAAAATCCTGGATGTTAAATGTCAAACATAAATCCAGATTCATTATCGCTCTGAATTAGTGTTGGAACGTTTTCTTTTTAGTTCCTCGCTGTTTCGATCGTTTGTGTTTATCGACAGAAAAAAGCTTTTAATGAAACTCTTTGGTTTCAGTTTCTCTGGGAGGAAAATGTACAGTTAGAGCTTAAATACAAATAAAAAAGAATAAATAGACAGTAAATGTAAAATGTAAGATTTAACATAATTTGCTATTAAATTTAAAAAGAAGTTCATAAATGATTTATTCAGTTGGTTTTGTGATGTTAAAGTGTGGATCTGTGCATCATTAATCTGACAGGCCGAGGAAGGAAACACTCTGATGTCTGGTTTGTGTCACTGTTCAGTGAACAGACAGCAGCGACGCTCACTCGATCTCGGCATCCTTTAACCCCTAAACCTCCAAGATTGTTTCAAACATTTACCTGATAAAACATCCACAGATTTATCGAATAACAGCGACAAAGCTGAAAGGTCAACATGAGCCTTGTGTGGATCCTGGACTCTGCCAGGTTAGACTAACACAATATTTCATTATTAAAACTTCCTGAAAACAAAAAGAGCTGCACAAAGCTGACCGGATAGGTTAGAGGAGGAGTCGCAGAAAAGCACAAAGAAAGCTGAAAGCGGGGGGATTCAGGGCCAGGCGGGCAGGAGCAGACAGGATCGCTCCTTTGATTAACCATCCCAGCCCTCAGTGACTGACTACAGTTTGTTTCATGGAGATTAGACAGAGGACATATAACCTGTAACTTTAACACCAAACAGTCATAAACATTTAATATGCAACGCCGTGAAGGGCGAAGCATTAAGACACACCGACCGAGGAATGAGAAACATTGGAAAACACAATAACTGTAACGATGAGACACGCGAGGAACTAGAACCAAAACTACCTGAAAGACAGAAAGAACACGTTAAACAGGAAATGAAACGACATCCATAAAACAGTGAGTCAGTCACACGGAGGACATCGAACTGCACTGCTGAGATTTGATGCAACAGAAATGACGCACAAAAACAAATCAGCTTTATTGGAAATTAGTAGCAACGAATGTGCCGTGATTGGCCACCTTTAAAACATCGTATCAGACCTCAGACCAGTGGAGAGGAGCTGCTCTGGTCTGAGTGAGACTACAGACAGCCAATAAAGGGTCAGGGACTTATATCACACTCTAAATGAGCCCTGAGGAGTTTTTACTGCGAGCATCATTCACACACCTACCTAAGCACTTTGACCAACATGCACACGCACTCACTCCGGGGTTCAGTATCTCACCCAAGGACTCACACAGGAGGATCCAGACTCAAACCACCGACCTTCCCATTGGTCGACGAGCCACGGCCGCCACTTTAAACAGAGCAGCAGAAAATAGAAATATCTCAGTAAAGTACAGGTTCCACTATTTAAATTCATACTTATTTTATTTCTATTGGAGTGATTTTAAATGATATTGAGATGTTGACTTTGTCACAATTCTCACTTTTTTAATTGATCTATTTATGACAATATTTTCCTTTTGTGTCACAGCTTATATCTACTTGTTTTTAGCTGCTGTAGACAAAGAGTTCATCAACTTTCGGCTCAGACAAAGTTAACTTACATATTGTTTTTGGGTGCATGCATTTGTTCATACGTGTACTGATGTAGAGACGTAAAACCTTATTGTCATAATATAGTTATGATACTGATATTATTAAACCTGACATACAGATTCTCAGCAGAAGCTCAAACGGAAAAGAACAAAGAAAGAAAATCAGATAATCAGATAAGAAGAACGAGCAGCCTCCAGAGAATGAACAGAAATTTGACTCTTTAATCTATAAAATAACATTTATTATTATTATTTTCCCAGTTTGTGTATGTAAAGTTAATAGAAAGTTGATGGTTTCCTTTTGAATATCAGAGTAATATTCAGATCTGCAGTTTTGTATTTGACTGCCATTGCTTTCCTCCTTCAGGCGTCGCTTATCTCGAAGTTAGATTTCTGACAGATTCATCTGTAATTTGGCATAAAACATCCATTTAGACTTGACGCTGAGCACTTCACCTCCTTCAGAGGAGGCCCGAGCCTCACAGACAGACAGTTTGAGTGGGTGTGGAGACGAGGTGGAGGTGTGAGTGAGGAGCAACGTGAGTTGTGTAACTGCGATGAGTCAGATCTCGCAGGTCTTTGTAGTGTTTCAGGAGGAGCTCTGTGGGAGATGTAATTCAATTTAATGGATCCTCTGAGTGTGTGTGTGCAGTTACAGGTCTCGTTGTCTGAAATAAAAGTTAAAAGGTTGTTTCAGGTGTGTGCGAGCGTGCATTCATATGTTTGTGGGGACCAGAAATTGGAAATTCACCAAACTTTTGGGGACTAAAAGCCTGGTCCTCACAAGTTTGAAGACATTTGAGTGAGAGAGAGACAATTAAAGAAGAGGACTTCCACAGTTACTCAGGTTTGCTCATAATAAAAAGGTTCAGTTCAGTTTTATTTATATACCATCAAGTCACAACAACAGTTGCCTCGAGGTGCTTTAGACTGTAAAGTAAAGACAGATGATGACAGGGACGGTGCTGTATTTGCATTAAAGGCATTAAACTGATTTAAAGGGGCTCACTGTAGATGAAAATAGTTTGCATGCAAAAGAAACAGCTGCTGTGACTTTATGTCCGAAGCACCCGTGTCTGTATTTATACTGGACTTCATGTGCCAGTAATCTGCTAGTACTGGTCTTTATGGGTAAGTTTGCCATTTTTATGGTGTCAAACTTTCCCATAATGTCTCAAGATGCTCATTAGCCAAACAGCCTGTATAATTTTAGTATTTCTATTTAACAGTTTAAGAAAATGCACCATGTTTAAAATGTACGTCAGTATTAATGAATTTCCTCTGCCTGGATCTGTGATGCAGTTTGACAGCAGTGGCGTCAGTGACAGTCGGCACTGTGAGGAGAAGGACTTTCAAAGTGTCCTGCAGGTTTCTGATAGCACTGAATGAAGTAAAGAATAACTAAAAACAGATTTCGAGCAGGTTACTCAACATATATAATCCCTGTTTTAGGGTTAAGTACATATGTTAATAGTTACAGAACAATCAAATGGAATAAAGGGATAAAGTTGCTCCAAAGAATCTGTTTTCTCTCATTGATGCTAAATGAAAGACAAAAACTCCTGAGGGCTCCTCCAGGTATCTGATTGGTCTTTAGGCAGTGATTTTGCACCCGTTGATCTCAAACACCACCTGCTCCAGAGCAGTTACAGCTGCAGCATAACTCTGCGTGGTGATGTGATCCACCTGCCCTGCTGCACGCCCAGGGTCACACCTGAACTTGTCTCACTAAGCCTGCAGATCCTGCTCAGCGCTGCAGGCCTGTGGTGAATGTTCTGTGCAGTGAACTGAAGTCTTTCTCTGTTTCTCTCTCCCCCTCCCTCTGTCCCCTCCTCCTCCCCGCCCCTCACTTCCTCCCTCAGCATCAGTTTCTGAAGATGGCGAAGCCGCTCTCCAGTCTGACTCCTCTCATTCTGGCGGCGAAGGAGGCGGCCAAGAACAACCGCTAGCTCTCCTTTGGCTCCTCCCTTTTGTCTCTGTGTGTCTGTCGTCCCTCCTGTGAAGGCGGCGATGGCTGCTGGCTGGGTTTGTCCAACCGTTTGAACGCCTTCACTCTTTCTCTCCTTCCTTGTTTTTCTGTTTTTACCTCCTCCTTCACCCCGTCACCTTTGACCCCAAGCTTGACCTCCCTTATCCCCCACCCCCAACTCCACGCTCACAGGGATGGCAAAAGGTAACATCTCCTTCTTCGACACTCCACTGGACTCAGACAGGAAGGTGGGGCCTAACTGTAATGAAGTGATGTCACTTCTGGCATCATCACCCTCTCAGCCGGCATGAACAACCACAGCATGGGAGCGAGAGCCCAAAGACTGTTTTTGTTTTTTTAATGATGTTTGTTTCTAACTGTAAACACCCCGGACCACAAACAGCCAACCAGCGCCCACTGAGTGTGTGTGTGTGTTTTAACTTCCTGTGATGCATCGGCGGATACGGCCGTACCCGTTTCATCATCTTCTAAAAGTGCGTTTGTTGATTTTCATTTTATTGTTATTTTTTAGCGCGTGATTGTGAGTGTCACAGCGGGGGATGTTGGGTTATTACTTCTGTTGATTGTAGCGTTAAATTCTGTAGTTTCTGACACGGAGCAGACGATTTGTGGTACGTTGTCGTGTCTGCAGTGTGAGCTGTGAGTTAGAGGAGATTATTAATTATCAGGAGGAAACACTGGTGGACCCAGAGCCGTCGATGGACCCGGTTTGGACACGTTTTTCTCTGGAAGCTTTCATTTTACGCAGAGAGGAAATCATTCACAGCTGTAGGGTTCAAAATCAGGAGAAGGTGCAGAATATGAAGTACAATCAAAAACTTCAAGGAGAAAGAAATGTAGAAATCAAAAACCTTCTCCTTCTCAATGTCATCTGGTGCACATCTGGACAGCTGTTAGCACTGTTATGTCCCCTTACAGCTGTGAGGCATTACAGGTGCTGGATCTCCTCCAGTACACCAACATCTGCAGTCCTGTTAGCCTCACATGAAGGTTTTATCATCTCAAGATGTGAACCCTGGCTTTAAATATTCATATAGATATGATTGCACGACTGTAAAGGTCGGTCGACCTCTCAAGTGTCTGAACCCAAACTTGAGGGTCCCACATGTAAGTGAGGCCTCGGTCACACAGGCCTAGAGACTGACTGGCGACCAACAGTCGCTAGGGAAACATTAGCATTGAGCAACCGACGAGTGCTTGCAGTGATCATTAGATAAAATTCATCATAAGCAGCTACACGAGCTGCACTGAAAGCCTTCATGCGACTGCACTGGTCCATGATTCGTGTGGAAGCTGCAGACTTACCAGCAAACACTCGCTGTCTCGCTAAAGCTGCATACTCGCTGGAAGCGAACCTACGAGTCTCCGGGTGTCTCAGTAACCCTCTAACATATTCACTACCAGGCCAAATGCCGATCGCAGGTATTCTTTGGTCTCAAGTTTATATTTGGGTCCCGCCCTCTTCCCATTGGTTGAAGTCCTGAAATGTTATCCACTGCTTACGTCATGTCGCTGCAAATCGCTTCCAGTGTGCAGGTAGCATTAGGGGTAGTGAAGCTGTGAAGAACGATGGTTTTGCGTCACTCAGGGCCCTAGCAGACCTGCAGAAAATAAAACTCCTTTATGGTTTATAGAGCAATAAGACGGATTTAGAAGTCACATGAATCGACAGCAAAAAAGAGAAAAGGAAGCTCCTGCAACAGCTGCTCATAAGAATCCACATTTCTTATTGACACTGCTCAGGAAACAACGAGCTGCAGACGCTGGCTGAGATCAGGGGTGAGGATTGGTCGGTAGATGACCGTTTTGCACATGCTGATCTCTGAGCTCTGCGTAAGTTTCTGTGAGCTTCCTAACTGATCACTCAGAGTTAAACCTGAAGTTATCTTGTCAGCTCTAATCCTGCTTCGACCTCTGTGCTGTTGACATCCTGTACGAGAGGAAAATCAAACTCTGTGTTTATCCATCACCAAACATGAGAAGTGGCTCCATCTGCGGCTCTGGGGCTTCGGTCTGCGGGCTCGACGCTCAGGCTGAGGGAGAGAATGTGCATGTGAACAAACTTTTTTTATACGGTACGTTAAAGATGGAGAGAAACAAAATAATGAGTTGTGGCGATGCTGAAACGTGCAGTCACGAAGGACGCCTGTGTACGATACGGGAGATCATATCTTAATCCTATTTTTTAGAAGCGAGATGGTACGACGCCGTTTTCGTCCTGCCTGGACGACTGTGCGATACGAGGTGTATATTTTACAAGATGACAAAAAAATGACAGCAACAATCTGTTTTTGCCTTTGTTTACAAACTCACTGTTTTTATTTGATTGTTTTTAGCTGATCGACCATAGAAAATTAGTTGTTTTTGATTCAGATGTCAATATTTGAGTAAGTGTTTTGGAACAAAAATTTTCTTGTTAGCAAAAAAAATTTAAAACAAAGGAGAAACTCCTGTTTCAGGTTCAAGAGCCAAAGCATCCATCAGCAGCCACGACTGTTTGCTCACACAATGAACACTTGCAATGTAAATACGCAGCAGACGTTTCCAAAACATTTATTCAAAACAGTCTCTATGATTTCATTGTTTTTATGTACTGTTAATGTACCTCTGGCCTTAAACTGTTTCAAAGATGCAGGACTGCTTTTCTATCAGAGTGACGGCAACGATCCACGGCAACATTTGAGGGATGCAGCTTGCTGTAATCTGCTGATTCTTCTCTTTGTTTTTCAGTTAATCTGTAAATTTCTCAAATATTGAAAAAAGTGAAAGCATGTTTTTCACGCTTACCCAGTTTGACATCTGTAGAAGTTTGCCATGTAACAAAAAAAGTCCAAAAGCAGCAGCGATTGATTTTCTCTAAAAAAAGGTGACGATACAGTCGTCACGGAGGATATGTTTCCTAACCTGTACGCTCAGAAATTGTGATTTTTGACTTAACTAAACTTTAGTGATCAGAGGACAAGAAAACATCCTTACTAACTAGCACATATCAAAAAATATTGACATTTCCTGTCTCCAAAATATGTAACGCTGAACCTGTGATGGGTTGAATCTCTCACACGGTTAATCGATTACCAAAATAGTTGCAGGTTATTTTCTGATAGTTGCAGCATTGGCAGATGTATTAACATAGCATTCAGGGTTTTTCCTGGCTTAAAGTGAGCCTTTGTGGGACGATTAAGCACGTAAACATGACTGATCTGTAAATCGTGACGGCAAAGAATCCCGTCTCCTGTTCTTTTTGGCCATGTGATGAACAAAAGTGTTTTTTAAGCTTGAAAACATGAAACCCTTTCACAAAGAATCACAGTCCTAGTGGAAGACCAACCCTTTAACGTGGATGATAAACTCATGTTAATGATCTTTTTGAGGGCACAGATTTGGACAGTGGCTGCTGAAGTGTCATTAAGCAAGGCACCGAAGTAAACATCCAAAGCCTGTGTGAAGTGTGTTAACCACCACCGTGTATCTTTGTGTCCTGGTCTGAACCCCACCGCTGAGCTGAGCTGTTCTGTGGTTACTCTGAAGCAAAAGTGTGTTTTAAAGTGGACCTATATATATATATGCTCACTTCAACTGCTGCAGCTTGATTCACAGTTCAGAATAATCCTTTTTTTTTATCTCATACTGGGCCTCGGTGCAGCCCCTCACCCCTCGCTTTAAAGGTTCGTTTTGTAAAACTTTGTGACTGGCAAGTTGAAAGCCTGTCAAAATGAACAAACTGTCAATAGACTGTAAATAACATTTAGGGTGTGATGTCAAGGACAGGTGTGTATTGTGCTGCAGTGATATCAATTTAAGGTTAAATAGGGCCGTGCTGCAGGCTTATGCAATACCACTTTGAACCACAAGATGGTGCAGCATGAAACATTTAAATCTAATTCAAGCTGCTTTTAGCTCAGCATTTGTTCAAAATTCATGTTATTGTCATATTTACGTGTACCAACTAAAAGAGAATATAGGTATAGAAACATTAGATTAGTTAAAAGTCAGCTGTTGGGGATTCACACCCATACTAAAACGAGTTTGGAAAATGCTGCCACCTTGTGGTGAAAGTTTTTGTTAATTTTTTTTAGGGTTTTTACAAAAGTACCTTTAAAGGTCACCCTCCCTTTGAGCTAACTTTCGTCTGCCTCTCACAGAAGGAAAAAACGTCTTTTGTGTCTGAGACAACCATATTAGGAACATCCACTCTCTATGATGTCATCCAGAGCCAAGAGTAAAAAAAAGAAATACTGTCTGAAACTGAGCGTTTAAAACAGTCCTGAGCTTTAAACTGAAATAAAACAGTACAGGAAATAACAGAATGAAAATCAATAAATAAAAGGAACAAAAGCTTATTTTGAAGCTGCTACCTAAATGAATCGGAGGAGAGATTTAGTACGAGCTAAAAACTGTGTACAGAGTAAGTAAAATGAGGATATGCATAATAGGTCCACTTTAACTCCAGTAAAACAGAAAATGTTAAACGTCTCTACCTGTGCTGTCTGCGGGTGTACAAACACAGAATATGTGCTTGAAGTGATCCTTTAAATCTCAGTAAAATGTTTCATTACCTTTTTTAATGTTTTTCTGGTTGGTGGTCCTCATCTGTGACGTCATTACTTTGACGTACTTTGGTAAAATTCTTCATTTTACTGTAGGAGGTGACTCTGTCCTCGCAGCAGTTCAGAGGGGTGGGTTCAGACTTGGTACAGTCCAAATGAAGGTCAAATGAAGTCTTTGCTCCCCGCTGTATCAGAGCCATAATTTATCTGTTTCTCAGTCATTTTGGATTTTTTTGAAACAACTCTAAATAAAAAAATAAAAACTACAAAAACTGAAAACCTGGTCTGTTTTTTTTTAAGCTGCTGCATGTACTGACCTGTTGTTTACACAATGTTGAGGCACAACCAGAGACTGTAGGGGGCGCTAGAACAGAAACGTATATTTTGTATTTGTAAAGCTGTATTTATTGGCAGAATAATAACAGCAGCTCTATTTTTAAGTATTTAAAGGTTTCAATTGTAGCATTGTAAGGTGAGACTCCACACCACTGCATTTTGATCTCAGCTATAATGTGAGGTCACAAGGTCACTGACAGACTGCTGATTATCAGGAAAACAGATTCCATGCTAAAACAAAACTCAGCCCTCGTCAGAGATGTGATGCTGGTGACCTGGTGGATGTAGAGAGGTTAAACCAGTATTTCCCAACCACCGTGCCGTGGTACATAGGTGTGTCATGAGAAATGGTCAGGTGTGCCTTGGGAGATTATCTGGTTCCACCTGATTGGTACTCTGAGCGATTGGCAGAGTAACGGGCAGAACAATTATATCCTCTTCCACCAGAGGGCAGTACAACTACCTGCTCTAATTAAAGGGGTTGCCAACTGCCAGTAAAACAGAAGAAGAAATTACATTAATTAATGGTTAATTAATAGTCATGGTGTGAGACGACGCATTGCATAATAGCAATAGATAAATATTTGAAAATAAAGTAGTCAATCCGACCTGGGGCCTGGAGAAAGTTCCGACCCAGATGAAGGCCCTGGCATGAGTAGTGGTCTGTCACGACTGGGGCAAAAGAGGACTCAAAGGCAGCACTTACTAAGATGTGGTTTATTGTAAATGCAGAACACAAAGTGGGGATGGAAAAACAGAACTAAGGATAAACTAAACCGGGAAAACTAAACGACAAACCTGAACACGGGGGGAGGACGACAGGGAGAGCACACAGTAGATTCACAAAGAGTTTCCAGGAGATCACAGAGGATGAATACAGACGACACGACGAGGAACAGTGGCAGACACACACTAATATACACAGTGGGACACTGGGAAATCACACACAGGTGGGAGACACAGCTGGACCTGATTAACCTGATGAGACAGGGGAACACTAACACCAGGGACCAACAGAGGGAGCAGAAACCCAGCATCCAAAACCCCAAAACACAAACCATCCCAAAACAGCCCACAAATAATAATAACAACAACAACAATAAATACACCAAACACAAAATCACTGAGTCACGGACTCAGGACCATGACATGGTCAGAAGAAAGCAAAAAAGGTATACAGGGGACAAACTGAGCCATTTCTGCTATACCTGGTTTACGGGGAAAACTTATCAATATGATTTTTGTGACATTTTTGTTGGTGTGCCGTGTGATTTTTCTAATGTGAAATATGTGCCGTGGCTCCAAAAGGTTGGGAAACACAGGGTTAAACTATACTTCTGATGTCCAGTGAGTCTGTCCTAAATGTTTCACTGGCAGATTGGTGGTGCTTTAACTGGCAAAACTGGCTTTACTGTAAGGAAAAACCACAGCACGAGTGTTTGATTTCACATCACCAGTGCTGTATAGAAAACTCAAATGTGGGAATTATTTGTAAAAGGTAATTTTAACATTTAATGCTGACCTCGTATTATGTCCTGTAGATGATGATGTTCACAGATACATTCTGAAACTGGTCCACAATTTTTAAATCCAGTTTTATGCAGATTGGTGAAGCTGTACTCATCTAGAGAGCGCGGGCGGGGTGGAGTGGGTGGAGATGAGCATCAGTGGTGTTTTGGGATAAAGGACAGGAGCAAGCGTGAAAGGAGAAGGCTTGCATGATAGTAGTGAGACCTGCTGTGGTTCAGGTGGTGGCACTGTCAAAAACAGAGGAAGTGAAGCTGGAGGAGGTGGGACAAGATTAGAAATGAGTCCATCAGAGGGACAGCTCAGCAGTTTGGAGACCAAGTTAGAGGCGAGGCTGAGAGAGTTTGAACATGTGCAGAGGAGGGATAGAGCATATACTGGGCAAAGGATGTTGAATATGGAGCTGCCAGGCAGGAGGAGAAGATTTAGTGATGTAGGGACAGAGTAATAACCTCTGCCTGCCTATACTTCTGAAAAACTGCCTCTCTAAGATGCTCTTGGGTTTTGGAGATCAGCAAATCCTTCCTTTTATTTTCATTTTCTATAGTTTCTGTCTGTCCGCCCCGAGAGCCGACATTTTTCATCTCTGACTAAACTTTAATTAAATCTATTTTAATTGCATCAACTTTTCTTTATTATTAAAACAATTTAGTGGCAGTTATAACTGGTGCACTGCAGGCAGGAGCTGCTGATCGCTCTGCACACTTTCATGAGTGCCAGTTTGCACCACCTTGCTGAATCCATATCATGTAACATCATAATTCCTGTTTACAAGAAAATCTATTTGGAAAACCTCCAAAAACACAACGCCACCATGCAGCAGCGCACAGTGTGAGGCTTGAGTCTCACTGTTAAATAATACGGATTTTTTATTTATAACATTATTTCCTAATACCTCCAATACCTCTAAAGCCGCTCCGTGTCTCAATTATGCAAAATGCGGTTCTTTGGCGGAGCCTGGAGCAGAAATGAGCTTAAATCTGTCTCGCTGTGACGGCCGCCTGCAGCTTTCCTCCCCTGCTGTTCCCGATTGTGAAATTAGATCCCACCTATTTTTCTTTCTCCTTTAATTAAAAGTGGTAATTAGTGTTTGCCAGCTTCCCAAGCCCCACTTTCATCTTCATGTTAATAGAGGAGAGTTTTCAGTGCGAAACAGCCCGTGTAGCTGCGTGAGAATCAGTTTGAAGCTCCCAGTGGCCCCACTTTGGATTCAGTCCTGGCTGTTGCATAATTGTAAACTTTCATTAATGTTTCAGCTGAGTGAACTCGGGCCTGCTGGCTGTGCTCAGATGTAAAGACTGGCAAACATGCAGAAAACCAACAAACAGCATCTGAACAGACACGCTCCGTGAGCTGACACGTGCAGGCCGATCTGTTGTTGGTCTTAAAACGATCACAAAAGAGAATTTGATTTGTTTGGGATCATGAAGTGTCACGTGTTTTTCATGTTAGCATGATTTTGTAAGTAATATATTTTAATAAGATGTATACAGTTCACAGGACTCTGCATTCATATTTAAAGTGAAGAACACCCCATGATTCATCTGTTTCTGTGCGACTTTATCAGTCTCTCGTGTGATTGTGGCCCGCTCTTCTTGACAGCGTTGCTTCAGTTCATTGACATTTGCAGGCATTTGTTTATGCACAGCTGATTTCAGCTCCCACCTCAGCATTTCAATCAGGCTGAGATCTGGACTTTGACTGGACAACCTTGCTGCTGTCTTGGAGCGCTGTCATGTTACGTGGCCCAGTGCTGGCTAAGCTTCAGGTGTCGGACAGATGGCCTCACGTTTGATTCTGGAATACGTTGATATACAGAGGAGTTCAGGGTCACCTCAACGACCAGAAGCTTTCCAGGTCGTGTAGCTTCAAAACACGTCTAAATCCTCACGCCTCCACCGCCGTGCTGACAGCTGGTATGAGGTGTTTGTGCTGTGCGTCATGGCCAAACATCTCCACTTTGGTCTCATTGCTTCAGAAGGCTTGTGATTTGTTCAGATGCAGCTTTGCAAACCTGACCCATGTTGCTGTTTTTCTTTTTAAGGGTGAAGAGGCTTTCTCCTGTCAGCCTTTATAAAACAAGCTACACATGTTCAGTGTTTTTCTAATTGAACTGTCATTAACTTTAACATTTAACATGCCGACTGAGGCCTGTAGAGTCTGGGATGGAGCTCTTGGGTTTTTGCAGATTCTCTGAGCATTGCACGGTCTAACCCTAGGGTGAATTTGCTGGGGCGTCCGCTCCTGGGAAGCCCCGCGTAAACACACCTGAATCCTCCAGACCAGCAAACTGCTCACACTTCCTGATGATCTGTTAATCAAGTGCACTGGATTTGCAGCATTTGGCTGGTATTTAGTGAGGCTGTACTTTTTTACAGCACTGCATAAAGTCCTGTAAAAACTCGCTTTTTCACATCATGTGGGTCCTTCGTGTCACTCAGGGATTGAGTGAGATGGAGGCAGATGATCCACTTTGGTGAGTCATACAGGGAGAAACCTAAACAAGTTCTTTTTCAATGCTTAAACCTACCCAAGCTATTTTTTGCCTATCCCTAAGCAAGTTTTAAAAAAATAAAGGTAAGAGTGATTTTTAAACCCTAAACCTAAAGTACTGAATACATAATAAATACATAATAAAATAGCCAATATACGTTTAATGGTATGTAATTTTTGTAATATGTAACCGGCTCAAAATACCTTTTTCCCTGCAGTAAAAAACCCCAAAACACTTCTCTTTCACACTCCAGTCATATATCCTCCTCTGCTGGTGCAGCGTGGAGAGTAATGAGGATCAGTTCTGCTGAGGTGGTGGAAAAAGGACGAGTGACAGAGTGTGACGCATCGACGACAAGGACAAGGAGGAGGAGACGGAAAAACTGAAATGACAACAAGACGGAGAAGAGAAAGGAGTGTGAAAGTGAAACAAAATGATATCGGATTGGAGCAACACAGGAGAATTTAGAAAAGGCTGTAAGTGATGAATGATGCGTTTTAAAAAGTTGTTAAGTGACATGTGCAGGATAACAAAGGAAAAACTGAAAAATATAAATGTAACTTTAGTGAATTATCAAATGAAAACACCTAAAAGCATTGCAGGAGAAACTAGACAAGACCATAAAACCTAAACTCAACAAACAAAAAGACACAAAGTGTTTGGAAAACAAGTGGAACAATTTGAGCAGAACAAAAGTTAAAAAGGTCGCACACAAGTGAAAGAATCTTAAAAACACCGACTTAAACGATGGATGTCATCCAACATTTTATTTTTGAGAGCCATAAGTGACCAAATTTGGACAAGAGGGTTATCAATTAATAATCTAAGATAGTAATTAGGCAATTGTCACGTAACAAGTTATTAAAAGATCAATCAGCAGTCCAACTGCTTTAAATACTCAGTACTGTCACTTTCAACGTTTCATTATCATTACTTCAGCTTCAGTTCTCATGAGATTTTCATTAAAATCAAAACAGACATCTACCAGTAATTTCAGTGAGTAGACTTTAATTTTATCATGTCCAATTTGGCACACTTTGGAAATAGATTCAACAGGTAGTGCCTTACCTTTGTATAAGCCGGCTTATGCCCACTCACGTCAGACCACTGGCTTGTGCCTGTCCGTTCGACAACCTCGGACCGTCCAAACCTCCAACTTCCACCCCAATACCACAGGACGAGCCCCCAAACTCTAAAGCTAATAGAAGCTAATAAAATGTTTAAATAAACTTTTTAAAGCTGTGAAGTTTTGTGATGATGTCATTATTGATACTGTGACAGCCCAGGTGCAAGAAACCAGGAAAAACTGTTGCCAGAAAATCGGAATAGTACTGTTGTTCAACTAATGGCTCCAAAGCTGGAGGTCAAGATACTGCAGATCTCTGCCTTTGCTTACCACCCAGCCTACACAGCAAATTACCCCAATGCTTCTCTGTAGAGTCACAGAGCAGCAGATCAACACAGCTCCAGGATCACAGGGATTGTCAAGGTAATGAACTGGAAAATGTTACTGGAATAGCCCCCTTGGCCTGCTATCACTATATGTGGAAGAAAATTGATGGATGAGTAGATGGATATTGTCCAGAAATTATGTAGCGCTCTGTACTGTTGCCCTATGATTTAACACTGAAGAAAGAAACATCGTCTTACAGTCGAATAATTAAACTCCACATGGCGTTTTCTGTCACTGTGTGAAACACAAACTGGATCCTGGCTTCACAGAGGAAAGTGACAGACAGCAGAGGTTAACCACAACACTAGGTGGTGATTGATTACTGTGTTCTCCACACTCTGTGTGTCTTTGTGAGGACAAAAAAACATTTGGCATGCTACTATACTTGTGGGGACCAACAGTCACTTATGGGGACAAAATTCCTGTCCCCGCAAGTTTGAAGGTATCCTTGAGACTCAAAATGTGGTTTTGTCAGGGTTACAGTTAGGTTGTGGTCAGGTTTAGGCTGAGGGTTAGGATTAGGCATTCATTTTTGATGGTAGGGGTTGGGGTAAGTTGCTAGGGAGAGCAATGAGATGTCCTCACTAAGATATGAAAATGTGTGTGTGTGGATGGGGTTGAGTGGGTGTGTGTGCACGACGTAAAGAAGCACCGAGGCGTTCAGAAAGATGCCTGACTGAGCGAGTGTGTATGTGATGATGGGTTTAATCTGTGTGTGTGTGTGTGTGTGTGTGTGTGTGTGTGTGTGTGTGTGTGTGTGTGTGTGTGTGTGCTCGGTATTGCAGTGGAGACCTCCCTCCCTCCCTTTTCTTTGTTACATAACAGCCTCCACTGCAGAGGAAGATCACTGCAGAGGAGTGCTGGCCACACACACACACACACACACACACACACACACACACACACACCCACACACACACACACACACACACACACACACACATACACACATACACACACACACTCACGCATCACTCCATCCCTCCAGAGGATTTTCTGTTTTGCACGCAGTTTCTGAAGACTTACTTGAGTTCAACTCATTATGTTATTCTGACGTCTCCTGAACCCGTCACCCGATGCCTGAGTGCTGATCCTCCAGATGAGCATGAAGTTGTGTGTGTGTGTGTGTGTGTGTGTGTGTGTGTGTGTGTGTGTGTGTGTGACTTATCCTGTGGTTTGGAGCTTTCTTGAAAATCTCCCATTCAAACTCACTGAGTGTGAATTTGTAAAGACAAAAAAGTATGCAAACTTGTGCGTATGTCAGACCTTACCTGTGTCACCGTCGTTCTTCTACATCTACATAAATGTTCTGAAGTCACTCAGTTTAAAATATGCAGTTTTGTAACTGTACAATCATCTTTATGTGTGAATTAGTTTCTGATCTTCTCCATCTTCTTTGTTTTCCTGGATGATTCCTTCTCATGGCAAAATAATTCGAACTGAAGCTTAAATAATCTCACAGCCTGTTACATGATTTAATTTGGTCCTTTTTTTGTCCTTTTCTGAGGAAAAGTGTTCGCAGCAGAGCACAGAGTGCTGTTGGGCCAGAATATATACGTCTCTGTTTAATGCTCCACATGTGGCCTGCAGGGATCCTAATGGGCTTCTCAAGCACTCTGCATGATACTGAGGGAGGAAAAGGAAACTTACCAGAAAAGAAGACATGGAGTGTGCAGGGAATAATAAACACTGAGATAAAAAGAGATTTTATTTTTCATTTTCACCTGAGGATTAAAGAAGACAGAGCAGTGAGGAGGTGTGAGAGCTGAATAGTTTTCAGCCCACCTCGTCTTTCTTCTTCTGTGTGCACAGTGAAGTTTAGTTTTATCTGAATGGCAGGTCGAGAGGGAGTGGATTATGATTTGAATCGCACTGTAATCCACTATGAACAGGAGCATCAGCTGAATGTCTAACGTGAGTCTGGCAGCATCTGCAGGTGGAGTCCATTGTTTTATAAAATGATCTGAAAGGAATCTTTTGTTGTTTTAAAAACAAAATTTCTCTAGCAATGCTACAGAAACCCATTTATAACACCTTAAAAATACTTTTAATGTATGTCCTACCAAAATTTGGCTTGAGCATCAGTAGAAACCAAGCACATATACACTATATCACCAAAAATGTTCACTCACGTGTCCACATCATTGGATTCAGGTGTTCGGATCACTTCCGTGGCCACAGGTGTATCAAATCAAGCACCTAGACATGCAGGAGCTCAGTGAATTCCAGCATGGTACCGTGACAGGAAGTCACCTGTGCATCAGGTCCGTTAGTGAAATTTCCTCGCTACAAACATTGCACAGTCAGCTGTTAGTGGTTTTATAACAAAATGAAAGCAATTGACAGCAACTCAGCCATGACGTGTAGGCCACACAAAATCACTCAGTGGATGCTGAGGATAGTGCAGAGGTCACCAGCTTTCAATCACTAAGGAAATCCAAACCTTCAAAATCTTTATGTGGTGGGTTTTCATGGCTGAGCAGCTGCATCCAAGCCTGCCAAGCGTCGGCTGCAGTGGTCTATGGCACACTGCCACTGGACTCTAAACCAGTGGAGACGTGTTCTCTGGATGATGAATTGCACTTCTCTGTCTGGGAATCTGATGGACGAGCCTGGGCTTGGCGTTGTCAGGAGAACAGTAATTGTCTGACTGCACTATGCCAAGAGTAAAGTTGGGGGAGAGACATTTTGGACAACTACAGCCTCCAAACTTTATGGGATCAGTTTGTGGATGGACCCTGTTCCAACATGACTGTGCACCAGTGAACAAATCAAGGTTCATAAAGACATGGATGAGCAAGACTTGACTGGCCTGCACAGAATCCTCACTTCAACCTGATAAAACCCCTTTGGGATGAATTAGAGTGGACACTATGAGCAAGGCTTTCTCATCCCACATCAGAGTCTGACCTCACAAATATGCTTCTGGAAGAACAGTCAAAAATTCCCATAAACACTTCTCAACCCAGAAGAGTTGATGCTTTTAAGAGTCCTATTAAACCCTATGGACTAAGAATGGGTTGTCACTTAAGTTCATATGAGTGTGAAGGCAGATAAGCAAATATTTTTGGCAACATAGTGTAGGAGACCTCAGCAGCCTTGTGTTTTTGAGACAGAAGTGACCGTATCTGGACAAAAGGGTAGAGTGTTGCATTGAAAGTGGAGCTAGCAAGCTTAGTTAACAAACTGCATTTATAAACTGCCCAGGAGCATCACACAGATACAGATACCTGCTAGGTGCTGCAGAGTAATAAAATACATGAACTTCAGTCATCAAAAATTAAGGACAAACTCCTTGGAGAGGCTACCACACAGAAAAACATATTACTGGTCAGATTAAATACAAAATCCTACAAAAGGCACCAACAGCATTGTTCACTGACTCAGATTAGCTGAGATGAAGTCTAGCAGGGAGCTAATGGCAACACACCAGTCAATCATTGCAGGTGCAGCCTGAACTTTAAGCCTCAATAAATTCAAATAGGTGAGGTCAAAAAAAGGAGACCCCCTGTAGAGTTGTTATAAATGTATAAATTATCCACAATTATGTAATTTCAGTCAGTCAAATAGTCAGTAACATTAAAAGTGGAACAGGATCTTGCATAAGTATAATTAAACACCTGTCATGTGCTGACTGCTGTGCTTAGAAAAAAGTTGCTCCAGTTGCACAACCTTGAAGAATGTGCAGACAATAAAATGCTTTTATTTGACATCAGTGTGGTGAGATGAAAGAAGTGAAATGTGTGCTTGTAACCAAAACAACTGATTAAAAGTGAAGCTGACAGGTATTCAGGGCATTGTAGTAGCACTTTAATTACTTTGAAACTAAAAAACTTGGAAAAGAAAAACTAGTATGCATACAAAAGGTGGCGCACGATGATGGCAGGAAAAACATCTGAAAAGGGCAAATAAGAGAAATCAAGAAGCACAAAGAGCCATGAGAAAACATCGAGCATGCAACCTGACAGAGACTCAGGGAGGGACAATAAAGAGCAGGTGTACTTAATCAGACACAAGGATAAGAAAACATCCACCCACTTATCCAAGCTAGGGTTACACAGGTGGTGGAGCTTACTCCAGACTGTGATATGGTTTTGGGGCAGTTTTTCATTGTTGGATTTAACAAAAAGATTATCTAAAACATTGTGATTGAACAGCTAACCTTTCTTTGTGGAAACTTCTTAATGATATCTGACAATAGTCTGCTCGGGGTTGTTGAGTCCTCGATCTCTCGAGCAGCGACTGAACTCTTTGAACGTCACAGGCTGGGATGCAGCAATGCGGAAGGTCACTGGTGGATGCGAACTTTTACTTTTAAGCTTTTTACTCAGCATTGTCACACATGCTCTCTAATAAAACTGTTTCCCCTGTGTGTGTGTGTGTCTGTGTGTGTGTGTCTGTGTGTGTGTGTGTGGGCGGGCGGGCGGTTGGTGTCTCCTTTGTGCATGCCAGTTTTGTAATGACTCTGTTACCGTGGCGACCCATGCCTTGTTGACCAGATTCAATGCATTATGATTAAAGGTACATCAAGTCGCCATGGCAACACTCTGCCAATCTGCAAAAGCAGCAAGGACCTTTTACCGGGCTTTACACATCAAGCGATTCCCCACAAAAGTGCACAAAACATTGTGTGATGGGAAGTTTATCAAAGACTGTTTGGTGGCTGAAATGATGTATACTTCCTTACGTTTACGCCAGGGACAACCAAAAGGCCGGACGTGGCCCACAGACTCTACAGTGCCTATTTGATATAAAAAATGGACTTAGCTTCTGGGTCTCAAGCATCTCTTAAACCTGCATTATTTTAATGACCACCATGGCACAACTTCTCTGACTGCCAAAAAGCATTCCAGTTATATAGGTCTGTGGGAAGATAGCCATTGAATCACTTGTTTTGTTACCTCAGTAAACACATTATGATTTGAAGGGCTAGTCATTTTAAAATACGGTGGAACCCCGACTTACGAATACCCCATTCAATGAAAAATTCAAGTTACGAAGGCACTTAACGGCAATATTTCTGCCCGTATTACGGCAAAATGCCCGGTATATTGTAGGCCTTCTGGGCTCAGCCAGTATCTGATCGGCTGAGCCCAGAAGGCCTACAATGCCCACAATGCCTTCCGAATCATATGACAACCCCCTTGGCTTTCGTACTTGCGCTTCGCTGTTCCACTTGAATGACGTATTGTTGTTGCAGTTAACAAGCAACACATTGCGAGCGAACGCAAATGCAAAAACTGAGCGAGAAGGGCTGCTATTGTGTGTGTGTGTGGATAATAGAAAACACTGAAATACAGTTTTTGCATGCAGCAATTAATTTTGTTCACTCAAATTTAGCTTTTCTTCGCTCAAAACTTTTTTTGAATTTTTTTTTTTTTTTTTTACATGCGCTCGTCCATGACCCTCCTGTGGACACTCTAATAGGACTGAAAAATCTGGGACTCTCCACCAGTTGACCTTAGAACTGAAGAAGCTTCACGGATGAGAGGTGAAACATCTTCAAGAAACTTAAAGATTTCCAGACGCTTTTCTTTCCAAGCTCCTTAGACTACAATGACCTGGATGACTGAGAACCTTCACAAACAATGCAGTTTTAAGATATTCTGCACCAACTTCACTGTTCAGACCTGGCAGTCTGTGTTATTAAAAAAAACCAAAATATGTTTCAAACAATATCCTGCATTAAACTGAAAATTGTCTCAAGGGGTCCAACTTCCCTTTTCCCAAAGATATTCTGTTTTATGTGCAGGCTTCTAAAGACCATTAAGGATGAAAAGACTCAATACTCAGGTTTCTTCTTTAACGGACTTTTAAACTAGCTCTCAACTGGAAAATCTGTGCTCTGTTTGAATGTTTTCCTCCCTCAAATTAAACTTTGGAAACTGGAATTCGGATCAGGCCAGGCTGTGGTTATGTAATAACAACTGTAGTCTGACATTTCCTCGTGTTTGGCAATGTCTTCTGCCAAACGTCTTCTTTACCACCACAGCATCTCCTCTAATGTAAAACAGAGACACACAAAATCACCACAGACATGGACATAATGTGTAGACTCTCAGCTTTCTTTTGAGGGTATCCACATTCAAATTTATGGTGGCCTCTAGAGACAAAGCACGTACCAACTGTAAAACACGTACAAAACTCCAAAACACTTACAAATTCCAAAACACTTACAAACTCACAAACACTTACAAACTCACAAAACACTTACAAACTCTGAAGCGCATACAAACTGCAAAGCACGACGTACAAATTCCAAAGCACGTACAAGCTCCGAAGCACGCGCAAACTCCAAAACACAACGGAAGTGCTCCAGGACGCAGAATCATTTTCATGGTGATGAGAATCCCTTTCACAACAGTCAACCAAGTGAACAGCACTCTTCAGGAGGTGAAGAAGGAGACTACATGAAAGTAAATACAGAGATTTCACTGCAAGGTGCAAACCACTGATAAGCCTCAAGAATAGAAAGGCTAAAAAACATCTAAAAAAGCCAGCACAGTTCTGGAAAAACATATTTTGGACAGATGAAACCAAGATCAACCTCTAGAATGATGGCAAGAAAAGTGCATGGAGAAGGTGTGGAACAGCTTATGATGCAAAGCATACAACAGGCAGTGTGATGGTTTGGGCGTGCATGGCTGCCAGTGGCACTGGGACACTAGTATTTATTGATGATGTGACACAGGACAGAAACAGCCGGATGAACTCAGAGACTTACTGTCTGCTGAAATCTGGCTAAATCCAGTCAAATTGATTGGGCGGAGTTTCATAATACAGATGGACAATGACCCAAACCATACAGCCAAAGAGTTTATTAAAGCAAAGAAGTGAGATATACTTGAATGGTCAAATCAGTCCCTGATCTTAACCCAACTTCAAACAGAAAGGCCCACAAACAAACAGCAACTGAAAGCCACTGCAGTAAAGGCCTGCAGAGCATCAAAAAGGAGGAAACCCAGCATGTGGTGATGTTCATGAGTTCAAGACTTCAGGCTGTCATTGCCAGCAAAGGGTTTTCAACCAAGTATTAGAAATGAACATTTTATTTTCAGTTATGTAATTTGTCCAATTACTTTGAGCCCCTGAAATGAAGGAAATTTTTTTAGCTCATCACATTTTTATGCAATCTTTTTGTTAAACCAACTGAATTAAAACTGAAAGTCTGCACTTCAAATGCATCTGATTTGTTTCATTTAAAATTTATTGTAGTAATGTACAGAACCATAATAAGAAAGAAAGAGTTGTCTCTGTCCAAATATTTATGGACCTACAT
Source organism: Haplochromis burtoni (assembly GCF_018398535.1). Classification (NCBI taxonomy): domain Eukaryota; kingdom Metazoa; phylum Chordata; class Actinopteri; order Cichliformes; family Cichlidae; genus Haplochromis; species Haplochromis burtoni. The sequence goes on along the minus strand of NW_024582897.1, from coordinate 196,234 downwards.
GTACATCGGTTTAAGAAACATATCCATCACAGTGTTAGTCTGAAGATGTTTTTATACAGAATGTATATTTATTTTGTAGTATTTGAGTTCATTTTCAACCTTTTGACACTCTAATGCAGCCTCTGACTTAACAGTAATAGAGACAAGAACATTTTGTCCACTTATTTTAGAATATACTACCAGACTTTTTAGCAGAGGAGCATGGTACTCAGGGAATCCTGAATTTAAATGTAGTGGAGAACTGTAACTTCCACTGGGTTTTAAGAAGCATTTAAAATCACAGTTTGGGGCAAAATCAGCAAACTTTTTAAGGTCCTTTTTTTCTTATTAGATTGGAATGACGATTGTTACGGAAGAAGATTAGGGCCAATGGAAAAAGAAAAAAAAGTGGGGACATCTTTTTTTCAGAGTTTTGTCTTTAATCCCAGAATTCTGAGGAAAAAGTTGGGAAATCCATCTTACAGCAACCAAAACAGTAACATCAACCCATAAGATCATATTTTATTGCAGAGTAGTTAAATGAAATGCAACATCACAAAATAAAAGCTCAGCAATGTAAATATTACACAAAACTCACGTGCTCAATTGAATTTAATAAACAGGTAAATAAAGGAGCCCAATAAGTGAACATCTAAATAAATTAGAATAAACAATTAAGTAAAACCCTGATATAATACAATAAAGCGGCTGTATAAAGACAAAAGCTCTATGTCCAAACAGGCTGATATTTATACTTGAACGAGCCTTAAAAATGCATTTATCAGGTATTTAAATGGTTGCGATTGATTTTCACTCAGGCGATTAGCTCCAAAGTGAGCAAAAAGCTCAGCACCTGTAATGTGAACGTGGAGAGCGCTGTCGTGACGTAAGCAACAGGTTGAACGGAGCCCCTCGCGGACGCCCAGTGCCCGCACTTCTGTTGTTTCCCTGTCCGGAGCTCGCGCGGCATCATCATCATCAGCGGCACACGCGGAGCCGACTGCGTGCATGTGTGTGAGGCTGCGCTGCTGCACGAGACCACTGCAGCATTCGGCTGGTGCCTCAGAACCCATTTTAAAAACTAAAGGCTCAAAACGAGACGGAGAAAACGGACAGCGGCGGGAAAACTGACGTCCTTCAGGTAGGAAAACCTTAATTTATTTGGGGTTTTTTTTTTACACCGTCATTGGGATTTTACTGCGGTCTGTCATGTCATGTCAGTACTGGTCACACACAGTGAATAACGGTTTTTATGTCACGAGCCGCGTCCGTGTAACAGCGACTTTATGTCCTGGCCAGCTGAACGATGTCGCGGTGATTGAGCACCGCACTAAATAGGCTGCGTGGTTCTTCTGTCTGCATAATCCTTACATTGAAAGAGCGAAGAAGACCAGTCATAATATTTATAATTTAAGGTATCTATGACTGTGTACATCTAAGCTATGTTTTAATGGGTTTTAATTTCCCACCATGGACTGGGTGTTTCTTGTTGGGTAAGTTCTAGTTGTATTAATTACAGTAAAACTGGGAACAATGTGGGCAAGAGTAGACCTTCATTTGACTTTAAGTTGTACAGATTATGCAGCACACTTTGTATTTCACGAGTTACAGTCACAAAAATGCATTTCTTTAGTGTGTTTTAGTCAATTTATTCACACATGTCCAGCAGAGACTGCAGGCGAGCCTGAACAGTGCTGTCACATGTTAGTGGTTACCGTCAGTGTTGATCTTCAGCTGCTTTTCTTCAGTTTGATGGTTGATTTAGTGGCACATGTCGTGATTGATGGCTGTCAGGCTCTCTCATTGCTATCCCATAGTTCAATACAACTCAGTACAGTGGCAGGTTCCATTTTTTCTTTGAGGACTAATATTTAAAGTTGAAATTAAAGCCTAACAGGTAGAAAAGAAGCTGACTGGTCAAAATAAGTTGTAAAAATCTTTTTTTTAGGACATGATTTATGCATCGATGATTTGCTATTAGAACACTCTCTGGTTAAGATTTTCACATATGACTGCAAATCTTTTAACTGTGACTGCAGATGTGTCATGAGGACATTTTGAAATGTCACAGGATTATTGAAGATTTGTTTCGTCCTGTATCAGCAGCCTGCACTACAAAGCACCTTCAGCATACCCAGGATGTGTTTCAGATATCTCACTCTGACATCAGCATTCAGGCTAAACAGTCACACGAAGGTAGGTATCAACTCAGGGTTTATCAATCTAGCTGCGAGCGTGTTCACATCAAAGCGGCGGCGTTGGCAGCATCTGACCAATTACAAACATCAGTGAGTACACAGGAAGCGATGCGGCTGATTCATAAAGGTAAACTGGAATATTAGACACATATGAAGAGGTTAAACTCACAATACAGATGAAAGCAACACAGCTGCTGCAGAATAAGCAACAGTGTGAGAGAGGAAATGTTTATTATCAGAGCTGCATGAATGTGTGTGCTTTCAGGGCTTTGGCCAGTATGACTGGAAAGGACTTACCATATTAATAAAGTCTAGCCAATTTGAAGCCGGTAAAGAAATGCAGCAGAACTGCTGATTGTGTAAATTGATACTCATCAGTGTTACGGCTCTGTCATTAACACACAAACAAAACTGAGCGATTACATTAAAATGATGTTTAGATGCGTGTAGGGCAGCTTTATTGTTTCAGCTGCTGCACCAGTGGTGTTAATGGTCTGAGAGCGGGCATATAAATGTTAAATAAAGTGGTTTCTAATAATCAGTTTCTTGTTGATGCTTTTCTCATTGAAGACTTTAGATGATATTGAAAAACTGATATTGAAAGACTTCAGACCCGCATCCAGCTTCTTCTGGGAATATTGGTGCTATTTTCCAGCGGATTGATCGGTCTGTAGGAGGTGGTTTCGTACCTTCTGGTCTCTTACCCAGAGCGTTATCTGTGGCAGAGTGGGTTAGGTCTGCAGCATAAGTTGCTGTGTTGAACTAGGATCTTAAACCTGAAAAGCCAGGGTTAAACCTGTACTTGCTTCAATAAGCACCTTATCGTACTCCGTGGTCAGGCCTCAGGTGTGTGCACTCTGTGGTTGTGTTTGTGTATTATATAAAGATTCGTTCTATCATCTCTTATTGCTTTGTGAAAATATAAGAAGCAAAGGGTCGCGTCCTCTTAACACTACTGAAGAGAGAAATATTAGCCTCTGTTTCTCTCTCAGGCGTCTGCAGGTTGATGTGAGGATCCTGCCTGAAGCCATCTCATACTCGGAGTGTCTGGGGAGTAAAATTGGCCTCCATCAATGCTCATCCCACTCTGACCTTTCAGCTTCATATTTCTGTACGGGTTTGTGCTGTTTTATCGCAGATTTTTCTTTTAAGCAGCATACAAAGCTTTAATACTGAAATTTTAAGCAGTTATTCAGTTATACAGTTGGAATTAGAAGTTCCCCCTGTGCATTGTGTTTTTTATGAGGTAATGTGGTGCTTGCTGCAGTGTTATTACTTTAATTTTCAGTACACTTTAATCAGATGGGTTTTATTACAGCTGATGAATTTTTCCACAGCATAGCAGTAAAAACAATTAAAACATTGTGATATCTTTTTCTCACTGAAGGTGTTCAGTGGACGTGGTGATCATTCTCTCAGCAAAATGTGTAACAGATACGATGGTCCGTGTTTTTTAATATGACACTAACACTGCTGGAGCTGTGGACCAGCACAGCTCTTAACCTTTTTAAAATAAATCTACTTTTTTTCCATCTTATATTCGTGTTTTATCAAAGTTCAACACACATTTACCGTTGCCCATCCAAACATTCATCAGGAATTGTTGAATTTCTGTCTTTGACAGATGCACCAATGAGTGCTCTACATGCGCTTTCATACACGCATTAAACAAACTGGGCTTCCTGTACAGATCGGTGAGTGGATTGGACTTTCTATAACAGGAAGATGTAAATGTGAGGTGGAAGATGGAGGGTGCTGTAGTAGGGCTGGGCCATATCATACCGTTCACAGTAATACCACTATAATGTTGGGCAACGATAAGAAAATTAAATATCGTGATAGAATATGGGTAAAACGCGCATGCGCAGTGCCTTTGTTTTCATACGCACATGGCGGCAAAAGCATGGCGGCGACGGAGAATGAGAAGGGAGAAAGCGGATCGTTGAATGAAACGGATGAACCAGAATTGGTTTGTAAAAATGCTGCAGCTTCAGTGGTGTGGTCCGTCAGATACACAACAAAGCACTACTTTTGGTAGAGCATGCTAGCGGGCCGTCGTTATTACCGTGTTTTTTGGAAAATACGGCACACTTAAAATCAATCCTTTGATTTTTCTGAAAATCGACAGAGCCCCTTATAATCCCGTGTGCCTTATGTATGAATTCAGGTTGTGTTTACTGACCTCGAAACAATTTTATGTACAAATCTGTCAAATGTTTTAGTACGACTTTGCTGAGCTACGAACCAACACCGCTTGATGGATTGTCGGAGCATTACGGCTATCGTAGGCAGGAGCCTCGCGGAGTGATACGTACTGTGGTTCAACATAATATTACAGTATTGTGTGTGTATAACCTCTCTTTAAGTTTTGTGGATATTATACGTGGTTATGCTGAGGATATGTCGGCCAGTTTCCACTGGAAATGCCTTTTGGTTAAACTGTCAGCGAGGAATTTGCATTTGCACTGTTACATGTTTATATAACTTTAATGCACATAAAAAACAGCTGCTTGTTAAGTGGAAATACGTTGATGTTTTGGGGTTTTTTTGCACTAATAAAGTTGTGGAGTTGTAAAGTGTTTTGTCTAGTGTCAATTATATCATCAGTTATATTGTTATCGCAAATTTTCAAATGTATATCATGATAAATATTTTTGGTCATATCGCCCTGCTCTATCCTGCAGTATTTTGATGTAGAAGATGATTATCTGCAGGCACTCAACCCAGAGTGTGTGTTTAACCACACTCTGGCAAGCATGCAGGTACTAACATCCAAAAAAGAAAGCTTAATGATGACATTAATGTTATTCAAAATATTTGCTCTAGAATAATTTCTGCAATTTTAACCACACATTTTTGACTGTTAAGCTTTGACAGCAGAAGCCTGATGGTTGTAGCTGTTGCTGTTGAGCTGTGCTGTGATGGTGTTTGGACAATGAGTGAACAGCTGATTGTGCTGGATACAGAGGGCTGCTTTGTCTTAGCTGTACAGTCTCTCCTGCTCACTCATCTGCTGAGCTACAGTGTCTTCTTTTTCTGTGTGGCACACACAGAGGCTTTAAAGATTGATATACTGTATTTGTGCAGCTTTACTGTTGACATTTTGGTTTTTTGGTGCTTATTTTAGTATGTTTTTGTTTGAATTTGCTATGTACTAGTTAAAAACAAAACTGGCAAAAGTATACAAAAGAAATGGAAACATTTATATGAAATCTGGCAGATTAACAAGAAAAACACATTTATGAAAATGGAAAATTACACAAAAAAACCTGACATTTACAAGGAAATTTACAGAGTTGAGAAAACATGACGAATATATGAGAGGAAAAAAACTGTTGTCTTGTAAAATTGCCAGTTTTTCTCCTAAATTTCCATCTGAGGGCTTTACTTTTTTTTTTCCATTTTTAGCCCCTTGAATTCTTTTCCTTAAATTTCCCTAATATAACATTGTAAAATTTTTAACTTTACATAAAATAAATATTACATTAAAAAATCACCTGAGTTATAGGGGTGAGCCTCAAAACTATGTCATGGTATTTCAAAACCGTTTATGATAATGATATTTCTGATGGTATATAAAAAAAATTTAATGATGTTTTATGGATGCTCGCGGGCAGTAGCATGTGTAAGTGTACGAAAAGCATTTTCCTTCTTTTCCGATGAGCTACTGTCACTGATGACACACTTCCTAATTTGAGGTGTGAATCGCGGTGCCAGCAGCAGCGCTGTAGTGCAGTAGTATTGACACAGCATTATATCCAGTAACACAGCATAAGTCAAATGTAAGCACAAAAGCAGCCTAGTTGGTGTTTTCCCAGGAACATTTCTGTATAAAATAACTCCTTTAAACGCTTCAGTTCAACAATAACAAAACTATGTTCACTTTGTAACACTTCAGGAGTTGCACAACACTGTCACATAATAAAACCTGGGATGTTGTGTCTTGGGTTGAGCTTTTTAATCAGCTGCTTAGAGCCCTGCTTTTCCACCACGTGACCACATTGGTAATTTGCACAGTTTGGTCCTCCTGTTATATGAAGTGCACTTAGCAAAGCTCAGTGGACTTATGTGTTACCCTTCGGGTCACACATCGCCAGCTGCTTGTATCTCCTCCATCGTCGTCTGGCTTTAGTCTGTGTTGTGCTTTTTCATCCCCAAGTGGTGAAACAGCAGAAACTGTTTTCTTACATTTTTTTTTTTTTTTTATCAATTTGTAGGTGCTGAATTGTCATTAGAGGCTCATGCGGCCCTTGCTGTCCGACATACTTGGGCTTGTCTTGTTGTGCGCACTTTGGAACATGAATACATGCCATTGCTATAGCAACAATATTTTATTAAGTCAGTGTTATCGCAGAAGATACCATGGAAGGGCACAGCCCTACTAAAGCACCAACTGCTGTACAGAGAAATTAAACAGCCTTTTTCTTTCACATATTTGAAGTGTCAGTCACAGGCTGTGTGAGAGAAATCAGGAAGGAAGGAAATGAAAATCTAGAAAGAACAAGATGTGCAGATGTCTCTATCAGGAACATGTTGACATTCGCCTCCACACTGTCTGCACATTTAGTCGCAATGTTTTTCCTCCACCTCCACCTTTTCCTCCTCCTCCTCCAGTCTTGTGTGTTTTGCTGCATCATGTTTTACAGATGAAGTCACTCTGTACCGGCAGCCTTCAGCTCTGTGATTGCATTTTTCATCCCCAGCAGGCCTCTCTTCGACTTTACCCCCAGTCTTGGACCACTTGCAGTCAGCTCTAGGATCTACTGCTGGGTGTCTCCAGCAAAAAGAGCTGTGCACTGGGACTGCTGTAACGCATTTGTTTTCTCTTAGCCTGTGTCATTAAACAGGAACAACAAAAAGAAGACATGATTTCCTTGTTTGTCTTTTGTGAAACACTTTTTAAAATCTATTAAATATTCTTTTATTGCCAATATTTGAACTAATGGCAGTATAGTTTAAACATTTAGTCTCTTGAGCGTCTCTAGCAGCTGTCAACTGATTTATATGTCAGAAACTTAAATTGTATTTCCTTATGCCTGCATGTGAATGCTTTAGCTCAGTGAGTAAAGTTGTTAGCTTAGAAATGAAGTCTACAAATCACTACGTTAACAAATGACTAGCCCCCAGCACAGCTGTTTGGACAGCCAGATGCTACATATGGTACCAAGATATTTGTCAGTGTTTGTGGGTAATCTGACATTAGCCAGGAGAAAGCGAGGTTTGTCTAATGAAACCTGTCTGAGAAAACAGGAGTTTGACCTGGCTAATAATTAGTTTCATGTTACATTACTCACACGAATACAGCTGCACTGAAAACCCACAAGTATGTGCCCCTATCTGCCAACAAGACGAGGACGACAAACAGAAATGTTGCAATAACATTTTCAGAAGCTATTATGACATTTTGCAATATTCCTCAATTTTTCCCACTGCCTTTGAAGAGAATCACTAAGCTTGTCCCAGCTTTTGTAACTAAAGTAACAAATAAAAAATCCAAATATAGTCTGACAAAGAACTTCAACTCGTGCAAAAACACATTTCGTGTTGTCACTTCGGTATCTGAGTTTGCATGACCGGAATGGAAACGCAGGTTCCAAAAGTAAATACACAGCCTTTACTTGCAAGAATACAAAAGTTCATAGAAGAAGGCAGCTAAATACATTTCAGGCAGAGAGCACACAAGAAGACAAACAAACTTTGACAAAGACTAAAGGGAAGAACATGGCTGTAAATACACAAACACAAGGTAATCAAAAGGTCGCACACAGGAGAACACAGCTCAAACTAATCAATACATTAACTTCTGGGAACTAAAACTAATAGAAAAGCACAAGAGACCAAATAAAACAGGAACTAAAGTAACAGGGGTGCAGGAAATTGTCACGGTCCTGGGCCGGTGACCCAGTGTTTTGAGTTTCTTGTGTCTCTGAGTTTTTGTATTATGCTCTTAGTTGTCTGCGTCTGTGCTACTTCCTGTTTTACTTTGAAGGTCTGTCTCATGTGAGTGTATCCTACTTTGCTTCCTTGTCTTGTCAGTTCTGATTTCCCCCAGCTGTGCTCTCCTTCTGTGTCTCATTCCCCTTGTTATTTCCCAGTGTATTTAAGCCCTGTGTTTCTGTGTCAGTGTCATGATCTCCCTCATGCTGTGTGTTTCTCCCTGTGGTTCCCTGTTTTGTTAAGGATACTCAACCAAATACAAAGAAAATTCAGAGAATCAAATATAAATAAAATCCATAAACACTAACCAAAAACTAGAATTCTAGAAAAATAAAACATCATAATACAGAAATAATGATGTAAAATGGTAAATGGCCTGTATTTGTGTAGTGCTAAGGACCCCTAAGCACTTTACATATCCAGTCATCCACCCATTCACACACTGGTGATGGCAGCTACATTGTAACCACAGCCACCCTGGGGCGCACTGACCACCACCAGTAGGCAACGGGTGAAGTGTCTTGCCCAAGGACACAACGAGCGGGACTGTCCGAGCCGGGGCTCGAACCGGCAACCTTCTGATTACAATGCAAACTCCCAACTCTTGAGCCATCAAATATCTCCATTTGCATTTGCAGACAAGCAAATGACCCATTGTCTGGAAAGCAGCTTAGAAATAAGTCCAGCCTTTTGCACGCTTGGAACTGGGCAGGCT
>NW_024582897.1:149719-187385 GCF_018398535.1 Haplochromis burtoni | reverse complement strand
GTCTTGCCCAAGGACACAACCGGCGGGGCTCGAACCGGCAACCTTCCGATTACAAGACGAACACCCAACTCTTGAGCCCCGATCGCCCATTTACATTCATTTAATGTAAATGAAAAGAAATCCAAATCAATCTAACATTCTTCAGTAAACAGTAAATAAAACCAAAGTCTCTAAAAACATAAAAATACATAAAACTCATTAGAACATATGATTCTCAACAATAATACCAAAATACACAAAAGCTCTGAATGATATAACGTAAGGCATCAAAACAACAAAGGCACAGAGCGTGACAGCCACCTCGTTGCATAGACTTTGTATGCAATCGCCTCTTCCTGAAAACTAAACTTCAAATCAACCTACAGGAGGTTCATGCACTCCGAAGCACGATTGGTTGGTTTGCATTTAGTTAACACAATGATCCCGGGCAATCACACTTAACAGAGGTGTTTATATCTTCCTGGTATTTCTGGCTATATAGTAAACAAAACTGGGTTTACAGAAAATGAACCACATTGGTGATTTTCACGTCAAAATATTTTCTATGCAGGAAAAATCCCAACAATATTGACTTCAGTAAAGCAGCTGTTTTATTAATAAAAGTGGTTCTGTGGTTTTCTGATAATCTCAGCTGACCTGCTTTACATTTCCACTTCTAATATTCCCTAAAGGGACCACTGAAGTTTAGCCTGATGCATATTAACGCCCTGAAATCACAGTTGTTTGTTTACAGGAGCAACAAGCATTAACTGGTTTAGAGGACACTTCAGATTAAACAGAAGATCCATGTTGTGTTTTTATCTAATAACTCTTTGTTCTCAGTAATGCAATGCATGCTTTTTAAATAATATATCAGGTTAGTTTATAATCGTTTCATTTTTGATTCAGCTCACACAATATACTCCTCAGTGTTTTGGTGCCCCAGGCAGGTTATGATTTGTCCTCATTAACCATTTGCCCCACCTGTGGCACCTCCAATCAAAGACACATGGCTCAAGTCGCTGCATTAAATTACGTTTGGCACTGGAAAGGAAATCCAAACATTATGGCTAAGCAGTAAATCTGTCTCACTGGTTTCACTGCATTCATCCTCATCTGTTAGAGCATGCCTCCTGTGAATAGGCTACATATTTCCAGTGTTACCAGAGGTAATAGTGTAATTTTTGGGAGCAGCCAAAAATCTGGTCAGATGTATTGACGGCAAGCAGCAAAGTGAAATACAACAGATTACTAACCTCTTCTTTATCCAGTAACCTCAGTTCCACACATGATCTTGAGATTAACCGATATATGCACTCCACTCTAGCAAACCTGCTTTGGTGTCAAAGATGCTACTTAAATGCTAAATTATTATTGATCAATTATTCTTGGGTACCCAAGTCTTTCTCACATAGCTGTTATAGAGATGCTCAGGGAACCGTCTGAGCAGGAGTTGCTTAAACATTAAAATGTATCTTTAAATTTTGAAGAAACTAAAAAGAGACACAAGGACGCAAACCTGCCAGGACTAAGGTTTGCAGGATTGCTGAGAAAATTATACAGACCCACATGTATTAGCACTGGAGCACATTTGACACAATTGATATGTGGAAAAAAGTTGGCACTTAATGACTGTTTGCAAGTTATGATGCCTACATTTGCATGTGGCAAAAATGGTCAGAAACAAGCGCCAAGCTTGATATTCATAGATATTCATGTTATCATCATTTTATGGGGCAAACTCCTACAATCACTGATTATTTTTCTATGGTCAGTATCAGTTTTTTTGGAACACCTCAGAGGTAAATACTCTGCACTCAGCAGCTGGAAACAACAAAACAATCAGTACGACACAATGACTGTGTGTCAGCATAATGCCAATACTAATGAAGCTGTAAGTAAAGAGATCTCTAATGGAAAACAAAGCTGTGACTCTCATAAATGTCCTGGTGTCATAGTAAATCTACACACAGCTGCAAAACATTTAAATACGCATGTTAAATTATTTTGGCAGCATACTATCCACAGAGTAAATTTCTTATTGATCACACTTTAGATAAATTTAGACTCTTGTGTACAACATGAGAGCAATTGTTAGAAGTCTAAGTGCAAGTAAGAAGGTCCTTGAGTGATAACTTTGTCCTTTGTGTTTGCCCTAAATATCAGGCCTTTGGTCTCAGCAGAGGAGAAGGCCGACCTTGTTTGCTAAACTCTTTCAATGATTTGTCCTTTTGGGAAACTGGAGCAAAGTTTTTATTTTATTTTTATGTTTTGAAAACTGGAACACTCGTGTAAATCATAAGAATGCTTCCTGATGTTTTTCTGGGTCAGTAGGATCTGCTGTAACTGCAAGGTTTATATATAATTAATAAGTCCTTATTTAATCATGTGCAATGTTGATGATGACGTATCGTTTCTACTGGTGGTGCTTTGCAAAGGTTCTCTGTAGTAACAAAATGTGTGTCGATTGAATGTGATGTGTATACGTTATGGTCACTTTAAAAATGCTTTTTATGTGTTTAAAATATCACGAGGAAATCATGGTTAGATATGCTAAGATGATGTGTTCTAGGTTTTAGAATTGGAAAACCATTAGGTGTAAAAATTTAGGCTATAGTGGAAAAATGCGCACCAGAATTTCTTCTCCATTCACTGGTTTTCTGCAGTTCATTGCTGCTGATTTGGTCTAAGGCCTGCTGTTAAACACCTGCTGCTTAAACTGTATTATTATAACATCCACATCAGATCCTAAGCCATCTTCATCCTTAACGTTAAAGCATTTCTCCATCATTAACATCATTAACCTGGGCACACACTATGCATTTTTTGGGGGCGGGCGGGTTCAGTCGCGTTATTCAGCTCCAGCTCAAACTGTACGACTGAATGGCAGGGGTTAGAAGTTTGTAGGTCACGATGCATGTTCTCACACTATACGGCCCGATGCTCTGATGTGACTTGAGTGCTCACATTGTGCATCTATACACAACTGCACACACGCTGAACTGGCGTGCTGCTCCGTCTTTTTCACTTCCATTTCTGTGTTTGCGTATGCGCAGTGTGAGAGGTTGCGTTAAATCGGCCCGTGGCACTGCTTCCACAGTGCGATACCCTCACGACCAGGATTTCAAACAGGTTTGATTTTCTTGTGACCATACGATTGCTGATTGGGAGCTGGTCGTGAGGTGGTCGTGAGGTGTTAATCGCTTCTCATTACCCCATGTATACTACACGATGCACAACACACGATTAAGGCGAAACTCGGGCCGATCCCCAAAATGGTCACATGACTGGAAAATCGTCTCAAAATGGGCCCAAACTCTCACAGTGTATGCCCAGCTTTATTTCCGGGTCTGACTGCGGTTTCATTTTCTAAAGCCAAGCAAACACGAGGCACCGCTGAGAGGTAAAAATGGTCCATGCTTTTTCAGCTCCAATAAAATGTAGTGTAGCTGTTCTAACAGGTGTTACAGTAAAATTTAACGTCCAGGCATCCATAAAGATTAATACCCACACTGAAATTTCAATCAGCCTGAGAGGGATTGAATTCTTAGGCTTAAGAATATTTGATATCTGGGATACAGTGAGCCTTCTGGCTGTAGTATACACCTCGTGTTTGAAAAACTTACAGATCTGCGACTGAGAATGGCCACTAACTCGTTTTGGTAGGAGCTCATGACAAGATAAAAAAACAAGAGCCTCATCCAACCTGGAGCAGGATTAACACATCATCACTTAATATGTATTAAGTGTGTGTAGTGTAGAGTATTAACCCCTTTGTTCACGCTTTAATGCCTGAACATTAGATCTAAAATGAAGCCTGACAAGGCATTCGAAAGGCATCACAACATCAACAAAACAGAAACCACATTTCTTTGCTGTACAGAACTGTGCTGACGGGTTTTAGGTGTGTAACTTGTGTCGTAGCGTCTTAGTTAAAAACTGTTGTTTAGAGACGCTCGGTCCCCTTCAGACAGCAGCACATATGGTGAGGTTCCCACCTTTCCTGCTGTCACTGGGATCAGAGCAGTGCTGCATGTCTGAAGCTGTGTCAAACACAGACTCTTTACCTGCGTTGTGTTGTTCCTGTGGCGCTGCAGCAGTTCAGTGATTACAGCTGTTTCAGGGTTCGACGTGACCATGACCAGGTGCATTAGGCTGACATTTAAAATGAAAATGGCAGACAGAAACACCCTCCTTCTGTTTTCTCTCCTTTTGACCAAAAAAGGCAGTGTTGGTTGTCTGCAAGGATGATAAATGTGAAACTATAGAAGGGTATAGTCAAATGTTATGGAAACTATGCTAAACTTCTAAATCTTCCATGTTAAATAAGATTTAAAATAAGTTAACAAGGAAATAATTCAGACATACCATAGTGTGACAGAGTGATCTGGGATGTTTAAGGAGCGAGAAAAGTAAAGAGCTGCAGGACTAAATAACGAAACGAGAGCGTCGTTGTGAAACAAAACACACAGCTCTAAGAACTTTATCTGACTTACCTGTCTTTACACATCAAACTACAGCCTTACTGACAAACAGTTTTTACAACACCTGAAAGTAAAAAGTTGGTGCTGTAGTGTCGTTGTTGATATAGTGTGCATAAATATAAATAGAAAAGTGTGTGGGCAGGTGAGGTGACCTCAGCTGAAGTTTTTTTTGCCTGTGGCCAAATAAAGTGCTGTCCATGCGTGCAGTTGGATGTCCTGCAGCTAAGGCACTGGCCACAATCCAAAATCTGCACTGAGACAAAGAGGAACTGACAGATGGATAGGTGATGGGGGAGAATGTGGAAGGAAAACTGTGTCAAGACAAAGAAAGAGAGCCAAGGAAGGAGAGGTTGACATAAAGATTGAAAAACCTCAGCAGCACATTTTCCCGTGATCTACTTTTGTGCGTCCTCACTCGTTGGACAGCGAATTTATCCTCCTAAATTTAACAAGTGCACCCTACTTTTTACCTCAGGAGCTCAGGTAGTGCTCTCTTCACGTCACAACCTGCCTCACATCTGACGCACTTTAGGTCCTAAACCCAGCAACAGACAGAAGAAAAAACACTTTTATCGAGTGTTAAAACTCTCTGACAGGCTGTGGGTTGAGAGTAACTTTAGACAACAATGGTTTAGTTATGTAAGCCTATAGAAACAGAGCTGTCTGCAGAGTGAAGGGAGACAGTCTGTGGACTAAAATACCAATTAATCCTTCTGCAATTTAACTGTTAGCAGTAAGCCGGTCCAGATAAACAGCTGCTGGTGTGAATCCACTGTAGACGATTAGTTGTTTATTTATTTATACTTTTTATTATTACTCCCATTGGCTGTGACACAAAGCTCACAAGTCATTGGTTACTCAGAAGGTTGGAGGTCCGATCCCTGGCTGCTTCAGTCTGCATGTCAAATATTCTTGAGCAAGTTACAAACCCCAAGTTGTCCTCCGATACGTCCGTCAGAGTATGAATGTGTGTCAATGTTAGATAGAAAGCACTTAAGTAAAAAAAGCAAAGAAAAAAGTGCTTGTATGAATGGGTGTGAAATGATATAAAGCACTGTGAGCGCTCAAGTAGAGTAGGAAAGCGCTATATAAGAACCAGCCCATTTACCACACTTTAAAACAACTAAACTAAAAATAATAAAAGATGGTACAAAAAGGGTCATTTGAAAGTGATGTCTAAATTTCTGCATGTTTGATCCATGTACACGTGTTGCATGGATTTCCTGTGTTGGCACAAACCTCCCAGTTAAGGCAACCACACTTATAAATGAATGAGTCATAAAACATGTGCTCCCCGGACAGTTGATGAATAATGGCCAAAACCATTTAGTTTTCTAGGCCAGGGGTGGGCAATTCCAGCACAACACATTCAGTATCTCAGGTTTTGCTTGAATGACAGCATGTGGGTGCTGACTCCCTCGCCAGATATTTACATTTCCTGTTTTTATATTCCGCGTCTCTCTGAATGTACTATGTGCTCACTGTGAACTGCACAATTCACTGAGTGTGGGACAGAGGACTCTGTGTGCTTTTATGTTCTGTACATAACAGCTTTGATGACGCCTAATCGTGGTTTCCCTCTCACACTTTCACCCTGTCATTTCCTCACTCTCCCCTTTATCACTCCATCTGGTCCTTTCTTGTTTGCCCCACCTTCCATCATCCTCTTCACTGCAGTAATAATATCTGATGTCACAGTTGCCATGGGAGCTGTGCGATAAGTTTGCTGGTCGTCTAGTAACAGACTTCAGTCACAAAAATTAAAATGGAAATGACAAACAACACACTGAACTGTGCACATTTTAAGATGGGGATATGTATGTAGCATAAAATATATTGCTTATGTTAGCACGTTTTAATAAAGTACTGTCATCTTATTTCACCTATTTCCATTTTGCAAGCAAAATGTAAAGAAATGAAGGGTTGCTCAGTGCTTACTGCACATTACTGTGTGGTATAGAGCAGAATAGTTTTGGCTGAAATGAATTGCACATCAGGAATTTCAAACCTGGTTGTAAATTTCTTGAGCTACTGTTTTCATTCTTGTGGAAGAAGCTGTCTTATCAGATCCAGGAACAAATCTAATTTTTAAATAAATCCATCAATTATGTCCACATTAGGGCTGCACTATCACCAGGTGAAATGGTGATACATTTTCTTCTGGGAAATCCCAGCTGCACTTCAATGCTATATTTAATCTATTGAACGAGGTTTACATTGGGTTTCCTGCAACTTTTTGGGTGCCCAGAAAACCTCCAAAGGCAGGTGTCAAGAATCACCCTTATAAGACATATGAACCACCTCACCTGGCTCTATTTGAGATGAAGGAGCAATGTCTCTGCTCCAAACTCCTCAGCTATCTGTGGAGGGCTGTCCACACAGAAGTGATGCAGGAAGCGACTTCCAGTAACTTGAAGTAATGTCATGTGAAATAACAGCTTGCAGTGTGAAGTGAGTCCGTTCTTGTGTTTATATGTTAAGGCTGAGGAAACTCGTTTTGGATGCTTGTGGCTGTCACTTCATTCTTTTCGGTTGCTACTCACAGCTCGTGACTGTGAACGAGGTGCAGCTTTACAGCGATGCTACTCCAATCCCCCTGAAAAATTGCTGCCATTACTCTGTCTTTAGGGGTAGATGGAGAGAGAGAGACTTGTTCTTCTTCTGTGGGTGTAGTTCAGTCGTTCTGCTCCAGATATGGCGTGATAGATTAGCTGAGCATGTAGGACATTTGATTATCATAAATCACATGTTTGAGCTGTAGATCAAATACAGGTCAGTGTGTATTTCTGTGAGCTGATCGGCATCTTCTGGGTTACTTTAAGCAGGCCACAGTAATGAAACCAGGACACTCACACGCTCTGTCTTGCTGAGTCTACTTTTCCTGTGAATACATTTTAAATTGAGATTTCTTTTCTCCCCCTTAGGTAAAGAGTTTGGTGGCCAAAAATCCAGCTTTTCCCTTCTCGCTGTCCTACATGTCTTCTCTCCTTTTCTGTCTCTCTCTGTGATGCTGGGCTGGGGCTGACTGTATGCCCGTGACCAGACTGAAGCTGGGGAAGCTAAAGGTGGTGCGGCGGCAGCTGCTGCAAAGGTACAAAACACCATCACCATTACACTCACTGTGGTACATACAGACTGTAGTTGAATAGTCCAAAAAATGGCCTCTAACCTCTTTTTTTCTTAGTCATCTTTCCTTGATCTTGAAGGAAACATTGTAAGTTAATATAGCTTCTAATCATTATTTACCAAGGTCCGGTGGATTTAGAGAAAGCATATAATGGAAGCCAAGAGGTGAACTGTGGTACTTCATGAGGAAGTCATGGAAAAAGTTAGGGCAGAGAAGTGTGTGATGGTGATGCAGGACATTTATGAGGACAGTGGTGACAGGACAGGCTGACTGATGAGGTCAGGTCTCTGAAATATGATGTTTGCAGAGATCAGGTGGAAGAGAGCCTGGAGAGGTGGAGGTGTGCACAGGAGAGACGCTGGGCAGAAGATGTTTAAATGAGAAGGAGACAGATGGAAAAGTGAAGATGCGAGGAGCAGAGATGGTGAAGGAAGATGAGTTTAAATAGCTTGGGTCAACCATGCAGAGCAACTGACAGTAAACAAGTAAGGCGAACGGGCAGGGTGGAGACATGGTGGGGACACATGTTAGAGGCAATTTTTGACACAGGAATATCAGCAAGTGTGAATGGGAAGGTTTACAAGATGGTAGTGAGACTTGCTATGATGTTTGGGACTGACAAAAAGACAGGAAGTGGAGAGCAGGGCTCGCAAAATCACCAGCCCGACGTCCCGGGGCTAGCGATTTTGCGAGCCCTGGAGAGGCTGAATATGTTACGATTTTCATTGGGAGTGACCAGGATAACATTAGAGTACATCAGAGAGACAGCTAAAGCTGAGCAGTTTAGAGATGAAGAAAGAGAGGCAAGGCAACCTCAGCAGCAGATTTTGTTACAGCTGCGCTTTTTATGAGGGTTTAACAGAGCCTGCAAAGTTAAAAATAAAACACATCCAGAAAATGTAAACATCAGACAGGGTTAGCCTAAAGTAGCTTGAATGGAGTGTCCTGAATTATTTTGACACACTGGTACAAAGAGGTATTCAATAAAACAAAATACGCCCTGATTTCAAATCTAGAATTTAGACCATTTTAATTGTCATTGGTTCCTCGGGGCTGAACTTAATTTGTTTTAAAGTATCAGAAAATAACTTTTCAAACATCCTGTCTGTACACGATGAGCTTTACACTGTTTTCATGGAGGACTGTTCGTTCTAAAGTATGACCATCTGTACAGGATGAGTCACACAGCTTATTTATGTACCGAGATAACCTGAATGCATCATCTAAACTGTGCTATTTTCCTGTGTGTTCACTGTAGGAAATGTTTGTTGCTGGCAGTTTGTTGATTTCAGTAAAATCTTGAGCAACCAGCACATTGTCATGCAAAGATTTATTCATTTTCAATCTTAGTGAATCTGGGTTTTCACTCAACATTATTTTGATTAGATTATTTCACACCCTGCACTACATTTCCAGCTCAGTATTTTCATGTTGGAGTACCTTTGTATGAATCATAGATTAAAATAATGCTTTTTCATCATATCAGTTGGACACAGTATAACACAGTGGTCACAGGATCATTAAACATGCTGTCACGATTTGAAATACATCCTCACGTTTATGTGCTTTTCTTTTCTGGTTTTTCTTTTTTGAGTCGATGCTCTTGTGTTTTTAGTTTTCTTTTACTCTTTATGCTGTAAGGGCCATCGACTTGTCAGGGGCTGCAGATGTAAAGCTAAATCTGGCACATTTATACATTGACCCTTACTGTGCATGATCCCTTTTTTTTTAAACATTTGAAAACAAACCTTCTGGGCCTCGATGCTTCAAAGACGAGCCCTTTTAGCTCCTGTCTTTTCCTTCCTGACTCTCTTTTGTCCCTTCCGGCAAACAAAGGTTTGAACAGTAGGTGGGTGGAAGGCCAAGATTTGGGGTGGGGGGGCCAAAGAGACCAGTCTGAAGCCTGTTCCTTTGGATAGCAGAGGTTACCTGCCCATAGGCTTTGTCCATGTTCTATATGAAGATGACATGGCAGAAAAAACATAAATGTCCAGTAAACACTTCTCAGAAATGACAGTAAAGTGTGTTGCTCAAAGCCTATTTGTAATAAAATTGTAGGAGTACAGTTCATTCATAACATGTATTTAATATGTTGAATGCTGTATTTAGGAAAGTGTCATCCTGAGTGTTTTTGTATCTGTATCAGGTATGAACACCAGCCATTTGTCTCCTGCCTGGCTGGCCTCTACGGCTGCCAATGGAGACGATACCAAAGAGCCCGGGCACAGCCGGGAGAGTGCTGCTGCAGCAAGGTACACACACACACACACACACACACACACACACACACACACACACACACACACACACACACACACACACACCGTCTGCAACAAGCAGATTGTTGGTTAGTTTGCTGATTGTGCAAAGAGTATTGATTACCCAGCCGGTTCTCCTCAGTCTGGCCTGCTGACTCTGACTGCTTTTTCTATGAAAAAATATCAGTATGTGCATACGCTCTGTCAGCTGGTTTTAATATTTAGTGGTTCTATTTGCACCTGGTAATAAAATACGTCCTCAGCATCAGGGAGTTTGTGCTCCAAATATGAATGTAAACCTTTTTTACCCCGAGAAAACGAGTTCGCCTTTAAACTGTTTAACATCTTCACCGGGAGCTAGCGGAGTATGATGCATATATATTTGATTTTTTTCTTTTGTGGAGTAGAAATGGGCTGTTTGATTGAACTTCTGTGTGTGTTTTACAGGTGGAGTGTGGCAGCTTTGGCCTCCTGATCCTCACCTTTTTCCTGAGTTTTGTGTTCCTCTATTTCTGGAGTGAAGCCCAGAACGACTACAATGACTTTGACTGGTTCGTACTGAGCACACTGACAAACAATGACAAGTGCTCACACATTAATGTTTTGCCTCAGGCACATATGTCTGGAGAGGAAACCTTTACTCTCTATTTTCCAACTGATTGGCAAATGGTTGCTGAAGGTTGCTGGCTGTTGCTGGGTGAAATCAGTCCCAAACAAGGTTCTGGACCAAAAACCTTTGCAATGGCTTTGGTCGCTAGAAGATTGTCACTTTTGCCTATAGTTTGCATTAAAAACACAGATGACATGTCTGCAAACACTCAAGCAGTAGAGAAAATGCAAACTACTAACTGAGAATGTTTGCCTTCAAAGTAAAAGTTGTCCCTTATTGCTGAAAGAAAAATGTCACAAAAGATGCAACTTTTACTTTGAAGACGTCTCCATTTCTGGGTTGCATTGTACGCTTCAGTTTCACAACCGCTCAACAAGTGTTTGTTGTAATTTTTAGTGCATCCATTGTTTTATGTGATGGAGTTGGGATGTAGCCATAAGGGTAGAGCTGTTTGGAGGAAATAAAGTTGAAAATCAATCGTCAGTGAAACGTTTTTCAGAGTCAGAAAAAGACAACTTGAGCAGCTGTAACTGTCATAAAGCATTTGAATCTCCCACAACATTTGTTCATAAGTCTAAGTACACTCATATGCACTGATTCATGAGCAAGACACACATCTTGGGAGTTCATTCAATCGTCACTGATTTTCACACTTTGAACTTGTATTGAAAAATGCAACACAATACTACATTAACTGGTTATTTTTTTTGTAACAAAACCTACCTGGTTAGGACTCAAAGAAAACATTGTTTAAGTAAAAAATACAACTGTTGCTGCTTTTAAAGAGCTTTTCTGTTCCAGCTTCACCCATCTGGTTAAACATGTGCTCCACACACAAAATATGCATAAAACACATCACTTACAGATTCATGACAACTGTCTCCAGGAAATGTTGCAGTTTTTGTCCACAGGTATAAATGTCCACAGCTGATGACTGTTTGATGTTTTGTTCAGAGTTGGTGTGGATTAAACTGACCAAACACACCATGAAGCACACTTTAAACAGACACGAAGCTGCTGCTACAGTTTTGTTTCTGTCCTTTTGTATCTTCAGGTTTAACTTTGGGAATCTTGGGTTCTGGTTCCCCTGGTCTCTGGTCCTGCTGATTGTTGCTGCGGCTCTCTTCACATACATCTCTCTGCTATTGGTATGAACACCGATTTCAGATTTCAACCTGTCTGGAACCTGGAAATGTAATAGAAAACCAATTTAAAAAAAGAAGAAAGAAAATAGTGGTTGCCACTTTAATTCCCTGGAGATGCCAAGAAAGCCTTTGTATTACAGCTACAACAATGTTCTTATTAAAGTTCAGCAAGTTTTCAGCAACACCTTATTGGGACCTACTTGACTGTTTGTTTGCTCTCCTGTTACCAACCTGTGCCCTCCTGCAGTTATGCAATAACAGCAAAGCATTGAAACATCACAGATTACTTGTTTGTTTTTTTCACTTTAACTGGAGTTCTTCAAAGCGTTTTATTAGACACACGTGTGCACTGTGCCTCGGGCTGCATCAGCAGGCCGTTTGACATTTAGGAGCTTGTCTTCTTCTCTAAAGTGACAAACTTATGTAAGACTTTTATATAAAACATGTGAAAGAAAAATCTGTATTAACAGTTGACTTTCTGCTTTGAAGATTGGCTTTGATCAAATCCGTAGAGATTTGACTGTTTTTATTGGACACATGAAAGAAATTTAATAAGAAGAAAAAAATCAGGACAAAATAAATTTTTATTTTTATTTTTTTTTAAAGTTCTTGAAGTTAAAGGTTTAACAGATGGTTGCTTTAATCAGCTTTATAAAACGCTAATATTAATAGATATTGGATATTAAGAATATTAATGTCTGACACTCTAATAAGCCTGTTCTGCACCTGTTGTTTAGGTGCTGGCGGTGTGTTTGCTTTCTGAGGGCCAGAGGTTGTACCTTCACTGGAGCCACAAGGTATAAATACAGAAATGTAAAAGAGCATGAACCGTTGGTTTTTCAGGTCTCCGTTGGTGTGCACTCACATACGTTGTATTTTCTCGTCTTCCTCTCTTTGTCAGTCTGGTATTGTGGTGACGCTGGCGTTCTCCGTCACAGCCACCGCCATCCTCTCTGACCTCTGGAGCAAAGAATGGAAGACTCTCCTCCTCTCTCTGCAGGTGAGCCACACCAGCCAATCACAGCAAGGAGTGATTCGTTGTTTGGTTTTGTTTTTTTCAAATAATTAACCACAGTTTATTAAACATTGTACAGTTATTATTGTAGTCATAAATATTAGCAGAGAGCTTTGTACAGTTATGTTTATTACGTGCTGTCGCTTTCTTTTTATATTTAGGTCACAGCACCTTACCTACATGTGGCTGCAGTGTCATTGATGGCGATTCTTTCCTGGCCAATAGCATTACATTTCTTTCGCATGAACAAGAAAGGTAAGGGATGTTTTGCACTTTAAAAATAACACTGAAAGTTGGGTGGGGCATAGACGGTGTAAAACATTGGTTCAACCTTCTTAGGGTGAAGACAAAATGGAAATGTCTCAAATCTGCCATCTTTTAATGGCCAGCAGGGGGCGACTCCTCTGGTTGTGAAAAGACTTCGGGTGTTCGTTACTTTACAAAGTTTCAGGTCAAACTGAATAAAGCATGAAGTTAATTTAGTAATTTATTCATTCACACTTGAGTTACTGACTAATGACTCATTCCTGGAGCTTGCAGTGTCTTCAGTTTCTCAGTCTGATCCGCTGAAGTTTATCATATTTGATTTTTTTTATTATTATTTTATTTCACATTTTCAAAATATAAACCAACACAAATCCCAAAACAAACAAAAACAGACCGTCTCAGATGTGTTCCAGAAAAAACAATTAATTCAAGCAAACATGCACTTCACACAACACCACAGGATAGAGCACCAAAAGCTGGAGTTGATGAGAGTTTACAAATCTGGGTCCAGTTTAGTCCAATCTGGCCCTCGCAAAGTGTTCCAAGAAGGGTTCCAGACACTCAGAAGCGAATCTTTTGAGTCTTTGCTGAACTTTTCCATTTGTATTATGGACAGCATGTCTGTTACCCACAACTGAAAGACACAACATTCCCTCGTCATATCTGATTTTTAAACACCAACATGAGGACAGTGCAAACACTCAGGTCGATGCTTTAAAACAGAACCTGGGTGATGTCTTTGTCCACGTCTTTCATACTGTGGGTGGTTATGCATTTGCAACACTGAACCTTTCTTAAACATCTGATTCAGCTTTTATATGCTTGATTTCATAGGTTTTTAATCATATCTTGTATGTAGATCTACATGGAAGAACTCGTGAATCAAAATCACATGAAAAGTAGTTAAATATTTGATAATGCTACACCAGAACTACACCCTTTTAAAAAACAACTATGTTTTTATGTTTTATATATAAACAGCACATTTTTGTCTCAGTTTAGAACCTGTCCTACCTGCCCTGCTGCCTCCTAACCCTAGTTTTGTTTTTTGTTTTTTGTTTGTTTGTTGTTGTTGTTGTTTTTTTGGGGGGGGGGTTGTTTTTGTTTTTTCTTCTTTTCTTTTCTCTTCTTTTTCTGTCTTCTTTATTTTTAAATTATAAGTTAAAATGTGACAGCGAAGAAAATGTAAAAAGGCAAACTACTGTTATATTCAACAGCTGTCCCAATAAAAGAGATAATAATAATAAAAAAAAAAAAAAGAACCTGTCCTCTTTTAAAAGCCAGAGTATCAGATAGTTGGGAAAGGGAGAAGAATAGAAATAGGTATATGCAGCCTATCAGTACAGTAACTGGAAGAGAAAAAAGGCTGAAGGATCTTAGGGAATTTCTTTATTGGCTTTTTGGCTGCAAAAGTTGTACTCCTGAGCAAATCCTTCCTTTTCTGTCAAAGCTTATCAACCTGTAGATCTCCCTCCAGCCACCGTTAGGCACAAAAGGGTTTTCATTTGAGTAATTTTCCTGCAAACTGAGTCTGTTTTCATTGGTCTCGAGGTCATTCTGATCTCATGCCCTGCCAGCTCTGCCCCTTTAGCTGCCATCTGTTTCTTTTAACCTGTCTTCAGGTTGCTTTCTGTCTTGTGTCATGTCCTTTCCTCTCTGCTGAATGGCTTTGACCTCCGTGTCTCTTCTCTCTCTCTTCTCTCTGTTGGTACTTTCTCTTGTTGCTATGGTGATTTAGCGGGCAGAAGGATGCAGACTCGTGTCAGGGGTCTGCGCTAGCAGAAGCAGATTGTGTAATATGGCTTAGTCCTCTTTAATGTTTTGAGATAAACATCTGGACAAAGTTAAACTGGATACTGGGAGAACTATTAAAGCTATTAAAACCTGTAAAATGAGCCATGTGTCATACGTAATAATTTCCAACTAGCGATTAAGCCCAACAACTTATCAGGAAACTGGATGTCCCATAGTCATTGCCTCCTGTTGGTCATTAGAAAATAATCCAGACTTTGAAGCTATGTGCGTTTATTATACTCGGTTAAATCTATGACTTTATTTAATTTAGGATTGGTTTAAACATTGGTAAGGATTCCTGTGAAAGAAAAGCCAAATGTCTGTCCTCTATTTTGATGATGTTTGTAACAGTAGCTGATGGTTTCTGATGGTTTTGGGCAGGTTGTTCAAAGAGGAGACAGACGGGGCAGCAGTAGGAGTGTCTGTGCTTAGTCATGCTGAGACTCTTTAGTGGGAGGCTGACAAAGGAGCACCTGTTGACATTTCCCAAAAGGGCAGAATTTCTCTCTCTATTAATGCCACAATGACCACAAAAAGTCCCACTTAAATCTGGCTTTTATCTGTAGCAGGGAAGTGTAAAATTGGCCTTCCTTCCTTGGTCAAATGACTCAGCAGTAGTCATGGCTCTCGTGCATAGATATATATACACATAGAGGCCACAGCAGGGCTTGCCAACGCTGTCTTGCTCGGGGCATTAATCCTGTTCCTGTGCAAAATGCCAAACCTTTGTTCTGCTTTTTGATGCTCTAATGAAAGACATGGAGTAGCAGCACTGGTGTGAGGATTTTGTGCAACATTTTAATTATATATTTTACTAATTTGATGCAATACTTACACTGTGACCCAGTGTGGTATCAACACATAACTGACAACTTAGAAAGATCACATTTTAAATTGAATTTTTAGGCACTTTCTTATCAGCAGTGGGTCACAAAAAACACAACATGTTCCCTTTTTTTTTTAGTTTAATGTACAAAAAACATGCACAAGGCAACACGGCGTGGCAAAAAGGCATTAGCTGAAAATGTAGCATAGCTCGGTATGGTTGAGGACACTGGACAAATGGAGGGCAAAAGAGGTGGTAGGTCTTTAAAGCTTAAAAACTATCAACAGCAGATGAAGAAATGGGGGAAAAAAAACCATCAGAGACTTGACACAGAGAGATGCATTTGTTCTTCAGTTGAGCCAAGTCTCCTGAAAACTACTTAAACAAACTAGAAGAAAGCTACCAGAGTGGGCTCAGGCTTTATAAAGGCAGCCATACCAAATATTGAAGCTTCTTAGAATCGTGCAAACTCTGCTGTGTACATGTGTGGCTGCACTCATTTCCATCTTCCTAGCAAATTATAAAGAAATGTGGGGTCACTCAAGATTTGTGCACAGTAATGTATAACCAAAGATTTTTTTAAAATATTTTCTTTCCCTTGTTAACCTGACTCAATAATAAGTGATATTCTTGAAACTAATAAATTGATATATTAAATACAGGCAGTCCTCACACAGTTACAGATTTATTGTTTTTGCTGCAACCGTCTAAATAGTCCTTATTCTGGTCTCACCTTTTAATTTGACCTGCACAGAATAAACCGGTGCTGCCTGCAGAGTTTCTCTAAATGAAACAAACTCAGAGCCTCGTTTATTAGTGAAGACGTGGAGTGATTTGTTTCAGCCTAGTTGGAGGCAACTTTACCCCTCATTAAAATCTTAGTCCTGCTGACCTCTGGTGCTTTATTTGTCAGCTTTCTGTGTCGAACAGACGAATTCTGGGGTAACATGGTGTTCGGGGTGGATTCAGAGGGTGGGGTGATGAGTGGGGTAAGATATCTTTTATTCATCAGGGAAGACAATTAAAAAAGGCTATTCTTCCTGTTGTAAAGTTTAAACTATACACAGTCTTGCATGAAGTTACTATAAAAACTCATAGAATAGTCTTATTATTATTATCTGTATTTAAGAGGCTACAATTCAGGTCTTTGTATTTGCTCTCTGTCCAGACTTCCCTGTGTTGCCCATATGGCTGCTGTTGTTAAGCACTATGTTGATCCTATCAAGAAAGATTTACTCCATATTATCCTGATTAAGTTCCAGTTTCTACTGCATAGCACTCCTGTAACTGTGAAGTTTTATGCTTGTTAGTATTAGGATTTGTTTACATGTGAATTGCACAAATTACAGCAGAATGCGTGTATTTTATGTGCAGAATATTTGGACAGTAGTATGCAGTAGTACGCTCCTGTTTCATGACCGTTTATTTATTTTTGTGGCATTTAGTCCGTCAGGTGGCCGTCCTGGGACTCTTTCTGTCCGTGCTGTTCTCGCTCTACTTGGTTCCTCTGGGAATGTACTCGCCCTGCATCAAAGAGGCGGGAACTCTGGGACCTGCCCCTACTCTCATTGGGCACAGAGGAGCTCCAATGGTGAGGCTGAATTAAACTGTGATCATCTGATCTGATTTTGTTTATTCCTAAAGTAAGTTTGCAAAATATTTTAACTTGTGTGATTGTGGATTAGCCTCCCTTTGGGTAATGTACGCATCATAACGCTGACATCATCACATCAAGAATCGCAGTGCAGTTATGTAAAAATAGAAAACAATGATCCACGCTGCAGTTTCACACCTTGCATTTCCGTCCACTGGGACAAATTGGACCCTTTGCCATCCTACTTATGGGGCATTTAAAAAATAAACTGCCAAACAGTTTTTTGACTTTGCCCTAAAATAAAGTCATTGAAAAAATTTACACTCGGAGTTAAAGTGGACATTAAACACCACGTGTATAAAGATTAATTTGCACCATGAAGCCCTGCTCTCACAAACTTGCATAGATGTAACATAGCAGCTCATAGACTTACATTATATTAGAAAACCAGTGAACCTCAGTGGAAAACAAGATTAAAACTAACAAGTCTAAGGGGGGTCACTTTGGTGCTCCCCCTGGCTACAGCAAAGAGTTTCATGTTAAGAAACCAAAGATGTACTGTCCACTTTCACTCTGTGTCTCCTAAACAGTCAGTGTTTCCTCGTTGTTTGGCTAGCTGTGAAACGGGAAAATCCACCTGTTGGCTGTAATGTTCATGCAGGTGGCAGCAGGGAAAGTGGATATTTGTTATTCAACATGCGTCTGAGCTTATATTGACACCATAGGAGGTAAAATCTGTCGTGGAAGTAGGTTTCCATCCAAGTTAATGTCAGCTGTGACAGTTCTAACAGTTGTGCTGCTTGTTGTAGATCAGAAATAAATATAAACAGCTTATATTAAGTTGTGCCCAGTAGCTCAGCAGATACTCTAAAGCTCACGATGTAATGAGGAAAAGAAAACAGGCTGATATCCAGATTGACGTTTTGGAAACTGATTTTGCTTCTGCAGCATCCTGTGTGCAATCCTGTTAGAATATGTCTGATCAGGGCGATGGTTGGATCCTGTTAAATACCCCAATTCTTTGATCTTTGGGCTGAAAGAAGAACGACACTTGGTGTTTAATGCTCAATCAACAATCTCTTTATACCATACAACCCTTTAGGCATAAACGTCTGGATGGGAGATTTGCACAGGAGGGTGTCCGGCAAAATCTTGAAGTGTCTGACTGTTTCTCACATTCTTATAGCTTCGGCTCCTTCCAGACTAAGCCTAAGTTATGACCTTGGCTTCCTGTGCAGTATGTTTTGTTCTTTCTAATCAGACAAATAAGGCCATGATTCTCTGCAAACAGTATTTCTTATAAATCAGTAGTATCATGCATCATAAAACAGTGTAATATCCCCTTTGAGTTTTTCATCTCGGAATAAACAATCAGTTACAATCAAACAATCAATCTGCTGGTCCCTCTCTAGTCTAAACAAGTGTTTCAGTAACTTTCCACTAGAAGATGGTCCCCTGTTATCTACTTTCTCCCAGGCAAGCGTGAGCAAGAGTCTACAGCTTTCTACCCCCAAGGACACGTAGTCTAATGCCTTTATTTTCAGGGCTGTGTCGACTTAATACTGCACTTTATGGTTATATGGCATTTTAGTTAATATAAAGCATAGCATGGAATTCCATTCCAACAATCCCTTCTGAAATTGTTGCTTGTTTTTCTGTAGCTCGCTCCGGAGAACACTGTGATGTCTTTTGAGAAGGCAGTGGAAGCTGGAGGAGAAGGACTGGAGACTGATGTCACCATCAGGTGTGTCATCCTACTGATTTTTTTTATCTCACTCTTTTATTTATGGAGCATGTGAATTGCACACAGTAATGTCACTGCTGTAAAAACAGATCTTGAATTTAATCTACAAAATTCATTATAAACTTGACTTCCTGGTTACAAGGACCAGTCTCAGTGTTACAGAGTTACTTAAAGTAAAATGTCCCAGCAGGTCTGATGGTGCTGAGGATAACTGCTGGTTCAAGCTAGTTCAGATGCACCACTTGAGCTGCGTTGTATTGTATGCCCATAACAAGCGTAGCAGTCTTTCTTTCTTAACCCTCCTGTTATGTTGGTTTCCAGGAACACCGATTATGCTCCTGGGTTAATTTGACCCGGGGCAAATTTACTCATCCAAAAGTGTCAGAAACACTGGCATTATTTATTTTACAATTTTCTTTTATAATTTAGATTTTTTTCATTTTCTGTAATGATGCAGATGACGTGTGACATCTCTTCTGTTCTGGGTCAATCTGACCCGCAACATAACAGGAGGGTTAAGCTGAAAATTTCCCATCTTTCACTCTAATATGTCAGTACTACTGCTACCTCAACCCCTCCACCACCCCAGCATCCACCTATAACTTCTGACAGGATGTGTTCTCACCAGTCATATATGCTGCCATATGCTTTATTTATCTCAGAGGCTTATTTGGTGGGTTATTTGTTTGCTGACAATAGGAAGAATCAGTGAATAAGTGTGTCTCACACCAAAAGTGTGAAAGTTTGGAACCTGGCATGTAACTTAAAATCCAGACTGCAGATGGCATGAAAAGATTGCTCATCTAAAGCCAGCCTCACATTACAGGATTACAAAAACTCATGACTGCAATCGGTGCATCCTTTGACACTGACTGTTACCTCTGGGCGTTTCCTTAATGGTAAAATGATCAGATCAATCAGATCAGGTGATCAGTGAACTACAGCCGAGTCTCTTGAATTACACAGATCAGATGCTAGCACGCTCCTCTCATTGCTGAGGTGATTACTGCCATGCTAATCCAATTAGCGGTGAGCACTCCCGTGAGCCTACAACCAAACGTTTAGCGCCATTTTACAACCTGAAAACAGGAGGATCAGCTGCACTGCATGGCTCAACATCAGCGGGTTAGCTTAATCCAGTGCTGTTGTGTCTGGTGGTGCTTTCATAAGAATGAGTTGTATTTCTATGTTGTGCATAATATTGGGCTCCTGTTGTGTAACTACACTATATAATGTCTTTCATAAGGTGAGCTTTCTGGTAGGAGTGCAGCGATTTCTTTTTTTATTCCTTCAGCCACATCAACAGATTTGTGAGAGAGGATTGAAGCTCAATAAGTGCAACTTACTGAGAGTCTGCAGGGCAGATTCTGGGGTTCAGTTTGTAAATCTACATGTTGTTATGAAGTCATATTATCAGTGCTGACCAGTGAATCTGGTCATCCTTACTGCCTCTTCACTTCCTCTTCCCTTGTATCACTTACCCTTCATCTTGGAGTCCGACTTTTCCTTCTTGAATCCTCGTGTTGTGACTCACTGAATATTTCTTTCTGTCTGTAGTTTTGATGGCGTTCCCTTCCTGATGCACGACTCCACCCTGAAGAGGACCACTAACATCGCGGAGGTTTTCCCAAACAGGACACACCTCGACGCCTCCATGTTCACTTGGACCGAGCTGCAGCAGTTGAACGCTGGTGATTGGTTCTTATCGGTATGACCAGCACGCACGCAGCTCAACACAGAGCAACAGCAGCATGTTGTTGGCTTAGAAATGCATCATCTGTATAGAAACTACTGAAGAAACACATTCCTACAGATATTTAGAATTCACAAATGTTGTTTGAGTTCCTGCTTGCAGTGACTGACAGATAAACAACTAAGCCAAAGAAAAAGACAGAAAATGTCCCTCTAAGTTAAGAGCAGGTGAAATTCAACCTGATTTTTTTTCCTCTCACCATCACTCTGCTTCTCACTTGCAGAGGGATCCGTTTGGCACCGTGTCATCCCTCTCTGCGGCAGACCGCTCCCAGGCCCAGAACCAGTCTATTCCCTCACTGGTCCAGTTCCTGGAGGTAGCAGCCCGAAGTGGTAGACTCGTGCTGTTCGACCTGCGCAGGCCACCGCTTGGACACCCATACAGTCTGTCATACATCAACACCACTCTACAGGTGGTACAGGCCCACATCAACTCCTCGCAGGTAACTGATCAGGATTAATGTATCTGCACTTTGATTTAAAGATAACGTTAAATTGGTTTAATGGGGATATTTTTGGTTTCAGTCTAGTGCCGTTCTGCAAACACAATCAGTGCATTTAGTTTTCCTATTGTTAATTTTTCCTGGTGTTGTTTGCTCACTGTGTTATGTGTGGCTGTAGGTCCTGTGGCTGCCATCTGAAGACAGGGACCAGGTCCAGGCTGTGGACCCACACCTGCAGCAGACCTCTGGAGAAAAGGCTTCTATCCAGGAGTTGACAGACGGACACATCACCAGACTGAACCTGCACTACAGCACCATGTCTCAGCAACAGATCCGGTACAGAGCTGATAAACGGCATACATTAAACGTCTGTCTTAGGCAGTTTTAATTAAAGATTGTTAATCACTGCAGCGGTAATTATTTCAGAGTTTCTTCAGATTTAGGTTGTATTCGTGTCAGGAGAGGCCACATGCTCACACTCATGAATTATTAACCAATACCAGGGCTGTTAATGATTTGAATTGTCATTTTAACTTACATAAATTACTCAAACAACACATTAAAGATAAAACAAATATTAACCAACACAATTTTAATTGTGAGTTTAATTATAATCAAGCAGATATAAATAATAGCATTCATTTAAATGTATTGGCTGTCATCTTTGTGACAAACAAACAGCAACACAATCAGCTGCTTCTTCAGGTTTTGCCTGACCCGATGAGCTCCGTCTCCACTGTCCTGGTGATGGAAGTTCTTCTCTGTGTTTCTTCTTTTTATGCACCGCAGAAAAACTATTCATGCAAAATCGGATTTCTAAAATACAAATTAAACATGGTTATTTGTACAAGTCTGTAAGTTCAGACTAGAAAAACAACAGCAGATATAATGGCCTGCACATAGTTCAAACATTCAATTATGCAATCACACCCATCTAGGGGCAAAACAACCCTATTTATACCAACTGAGAGAAACTTGACATTTTGAATTGGTCTCTTGTGTTTGTGCATGTGTGCAGTTATGTAACCCAGATACAGATGGACGCAGCTTCCTCAGTGACTCCATCTCGGTGCTTGTAGAACAACCTCAGGGAAGTGAGAGGGAGATAAAGGGCAGGTGTGAGAGATGCTCATCGCTGAAGTGAGGAGAGGAAAGTGTGGATAAAGAGGAATTTGTTCAGTAGAGGCGTGAAGGAAGCAGTGGAGGAGGTACAGACGGGTCCAGCTGAGAGGAGAATAAGAGAGGGAGGTAGTTGTACAGTAACAGTAGCTGTGGGAGAACAATCTGGAAAGAAAGATGGTGGAGTGACTCACATACAGACAGTTTTCAACACAACTTACACAGGCGACTGAAATAATCTTCCACTGTTACAACTGATTCATCTTCATGAAAACGTTTCAACTGTTATTTGTCACCAACTAGAGGTGACGGGTGGAATGAGTCATACTGTTATTGCCTGATAGGTTTTAATCAGAGCATAAAGCATGCGGTCAAACTTTTACACAAGTCTTTTACAGGCCACTGAGTCACTGGAAAAACTGCAGTAGAATGTATGAATACCAGAGTCAAACTTAACAGCTTTCTTTTTCATCAGTAACAGTCTTTCATTAAATTTAAGGCTGCAAATGTGTAGAAAAGTTAATCCCTCAGAAGCCCACGTCTTTGTTGGTATGAGCGTGCATTAGTGCAGATGGAATTGGCAGCTTGCACATTTGGAAAAGCCCGATCAATGCTGACAGGTTTCAGAGCAGCATGCGCTCCCATCCAGGCGATGTCTCTTTGTCAGAGAAGGCTTGGCATGCTAAACTGCATCTCTCTCCCCAGAAAGTACCAGTCAGTGAACATCAGCACTAACCTGTATGTGATCAGCCAGCCTTGGCTCTACACACTGGCCTGGTGTGCTGGAGCGCAGTCCGTGACCACCAACTCCATCCACATCCTGTCCAACATCAACAAGCCGCTGTTCCTGATGGTGAGCAGATTCAAACCTCCAATTCTTTTATGAGTCATATTAGACTTTATCAACCTCCTAGGACCTGGCGTCCACATATGTGGACATCAAATGTTGGGTTGTCTAGGCCAAAATACTACATTTTGCTCTACAAGGGCCTGATATCTAGGGATGGGTATCGTTTAGGTTTTATCTGATACCGGTGCCAAACCGTTAGTTTTGAAATGGTGCCGGTGCTTAAACAGTGCTCGAACCGGTGACCAGTGCTTAAAGAATGGAGAACACAAACTTTGTCCAAAAACCTCTCATGTTTAGCTGTTTTGTTTTGGTTTTGTTTTTTTGTTTTTTTTGTAAAAATATAACAATGTTAGCCTTTTCTGCAGCTATGGGGCATATGGTATCACTCTTGGCTGGAAGCAGTGCTTAAACAATGGAAAAAACACAAACTTTGTCCTAAACCTCTCATGTTTAGCTGTTTTCCACTTTTTCTTTGGTCATTTTAGCCTTTTTGGCCAGGGTGAAGGGAGCATCTGCCATCAAACAAGAAAACGGCTGCATGTAACTACGACGGTGTTTGCTAGTTCACCTTACATGCATTAATTTAATAAATAAAATAAATTACACACGAACAACATTAAGCTTCTCACCCAGAGAAGAACGGCTGCTGCTGCATCATCATCCGTCATCATTTCTGCTACACTGGCAGGGCTAGGGGCCAGGACTCTCCTCTTCGGGTTCTTGGGGGATGTTGCTAACTCTGGGTCCGATAACAGGCACCACACCCGCAGTAGATGTGCTCGCTGTGAGGTCTCGCAGCAAGCTATCAAATACGGGTGCATTTCTCGGCTTTTAAAAAAACGCTATGCATCGCCATGTGTTTCATCAGATTCGAGGTGTTACCTCCTTTGCACAGTATCACAGTATCAGCTTAAAGCACTTGTTGCAGGCTGCTGAGTTTGCATCCTTTGCTGTGAAGTACAGCCAGACTTTTGACCGCTTCGCCTTGGGCATTTTTAATCTGTAGCTCTGCCCTAAAAGAACGTATGTACCTGGACCCGCCTACTATCCTTGGAAAGGTAAAATGATTGGCTAGAATCCAAAGTGTGTGACATCTCAAGAAAAAAAGCACCGAAATGTGCGCTGCTTTTTGGTCTGGTTACTACCGTTTATGTCAGAACCAGTGCCATTATGGCACCGGATACAGTACCCATCCCTACTGATATCCACTTACGAGGACATTATACTACCACTGTTCTATCGAAATTTAAAATGAATGTACTCATATGTGGATGTCAGGCCATTGTAGAGCAAAATAAGGTAAAAAGATAATTCTTTGTTTTTCCATTCATCGGGTCCCAATCAGCCCAAATAGAAAAGATAAATTAAAAATGCATGCCGTGAAAGAATTCGGGTCTTAGGAGGTTAAAGAAACCAGAAGGCTCTTAGAACTTAGAAACTGTTAAAAGTAATAGGATTTGGTTACAAGCATTTACATGTAATATATTTCATGCTTCATAAAAGAGTTATTCACAAGCTGGCACCACATACTCTGTTAGATATGAAAGCATTTGTAGAAGATAATGGCAGATTGTGTAAGGATGAACTGAGGCTGCGGTTTGGTGAAGGCCTGTGAGGGGACTGGCAGCAGCTCCCGAGGAGACAGATCTCCATGTGCTAATGACAGAGAAGCAGAAGGGAAGTGTCTGAGCTGTGGTCCCTCTCCTTAGTTTCAGATAATTACCTCCCATTATGCCTGATGAAAACAGTTTTTAGGCTCGTGTCAGCAAGCTTCAGGTAAGGCTCTGAGTAATTCACTAAAAACGTCTAAAATTTGTTGTTATCCACTGAAGCTTGTGCAGCAGGTGTCGTGTGTGTTTGGAGATTGTACCTGTGAGCATTTGATTACATAAACCTTCTCTCCTGCTCCAGTGCAATTATTATTTTAATAAGAGTGTTCAGTCCGTTTACCATCACAGTGTTGAATAATCGTATTAATGCTCAGTCTCCTCCATCTGTGACCCAACAAATCTCAGAACTCTTTGTTTAATAAATGTAATAAATCCTTTTATTGTGTCTCTCTAGACCTCAGAGGAATATAGTCTGATGTGGATTCTTACTGATGTGGTGTCAGCCTTCCTCATCACTGCAATTTTCATATTCCACTGGTAGGAACACACACACACACACACACACACACACACACACACACACACACGAGCCCGTTCAGCTATCTTAGTAAGGACCTTCATTGACATAATGGTTTCCCTAACCCTAACCATTAAAAATGAATGCCTAACCCTAAACCTAACCATAAGCTGTGCTGGGCTGAGTCGGTGTGGCTCACTTTTGTGGAAGCAAACATTTTGCTTCTTCACACAAAAATAATATCAGAATATTTTTTCGTTCAGCTTCAAGAGATCCTAAAATTCTGTTTTAATATTCTGTGTCTAATTATTTACTTTAATCTCTTCTTCAAATAATAATTATCTTCAAGTATAATATTTTTAAAATATTATAAAAATGATAATAAACAATAAAGCCACATTGATTATATTTATTGATATTTGCACACATTTCACAGTATGTGACGCTCGGCTGGTTTTCTCTTGATGTAAGATGTCAGTTTCATTTAAAGATTCATTAACTTTGATTATCTGTCTAGTCATACATTACGAAGTAATGAGCTACTAAGAACAGCATTAATGATGATAAATGCTCCTTTTTATCTAAAGAAGCTGCCTTTTTTGTGCTTTCAAATATTCAACCATGATTTGTTTTATCAACTCAAACTGAATTTGTCATGAGATTGTGTTCACAGCGAGATCACGAGGGGTTAATTTAGATCTGAACTCAAGCACAGCTTTTTCAGGTTAGCTATTTGTGACTATAACTAGCAGCCCTTAGACTGAGGATATGAAGAGAGTTGGAGTCTTTCCTGTCACACAGACGATGCTCTTCACCACAAAGAAAATCCTCTGTGGTTTTATTTGTACTTTTTTTTTCTGCGTTGCCCCTTTCATCATCTGCTCCTTCCTTCACTCTTTGTATAGGCTGGCTTCAGCTGAGGCTCGCCCAGACCTCCTCTCACATGTGTACACATCAAAGCTGCTACATGCAGCAGCCTCAAAGCACAGTGGTAAACACAGCAGCACACCAGGTTACGCTCTGCTGCTCTGATCTCTGTTTGCGGTGTGTGTGTGACAGGTGGAGAGAGCGAGGCCTGCCCTTCTGGTCCGGCAGCCGGCAGACTCACGAGAATGGACCATACAGCAAGTTCAGGACAGGTATAACAACGTTTTTCTTGTACACAGTGCTGGATAAATGTGAAACATCAACTTTCAGCAGATTACACACGTGTTCCAGTAACTTTGTCATGCTTTGTCCCCGTCATGGCTGATATTACCTGTTTTCTGTGATACGTTGAAGTGTCCTTGGGCAAATACTGAACGCTTTATTTCCCCTGATGCTTCCATTATTGTGTGACTCTGTGAGTGAACGTTAAGGTTCAAAGGTCAAAGTTCTGCATGATTGGTGAATCTGCAACTAGACAAGACAAACTGATGAAAACAGATGTAAACATCTGTGTCACTTTCATCCCGGCTGAGGTTTAGCTTAGACTTTAAAGGTGCTGCTAGTCTGCATTCATTGAAGACTGTGTTACATATCCAGGGGTTTTTACTACATGGAAATTAAATGTTTGGTGATGTTGTCATAAAATTAGGTTGTCCTTTTTAAAAAAAAATTAAATTTGGTATTTCATTGATTTACACGTCATACTCATATTTGGTTGGTGAACGGTCAGAAATGTGAGGAAAACACTGATTTCTGCCAGTAGTGATAGTCTCACAGCCTTCACTTTGTTCAGTGATCGTGCTTAACGGCTGAAATAGTCACCCACACAGTGCTGTTGTAGCTTCTTATGTAGCAGGCTAGCCACCAACACTGTAGCTATTTCATGAAAACATCTGTGCATGCAGTGATCTCCTGCTGTGTGTCGTATGTGTCATGTGTGTCAGACTCCGCCGAGATCATCTGTGTTCGCTGGAGCGCTCTTCACTCTGACCCTCCTCCTGGAGCCCTTGTCTCCCTCCCCCTGGTCTTCAACCCATGACCCCCCCGCATATCAGCCCTGCATGTCGTCCCTCCAAGAACTTTGTATGAGTCATGAACCCTGTTTTTAATGTGCATCTTTCTGTGTTTCCTGCTGAAAAACTGCTTCCCATCATCCATGGAAATCATATGAAACTCTGTGAAACTACAAAGATCATTAGCTGTTATGAAAGTTTTTAAAAAGTTCAAGAACATAGCCCCATAAAATTAAAAAGACAGTTCAAGATCATCTTGTCGTGCACCTCCGAACTGTTTCAGTGCAGCTGCTGTTTTTAGATCACTCTGCAGATTCAGTCCTTCTCTGTGAGCGCTGCCACGTTAAAACAGCACTCCTTCAATTTTGGTTTTTATTCTAAGGAAGTGCCTGAAGTTTCACTGAGGCAGAGCTGGTGAAAAGGGTGGAAGAGGAGGAATAAACATCGCCTCTGTTCTGTTCTCCCTCAAACACCTCAGGATGTTAGACTACAGTCTTTTTTGGAGGGGCGGTGCCTCTGATCTCTGTTTACACCTGAACTAGTGCCTTTACGTTTGCACACTGTGGACTCGTCAGTTTAAAAAAATGTTGACAATGGCTCGGTCATATCTGGACACCCAGCTCTTATGATAACGATCTTTCACTGACAGTGTCAGTCTGAAACAGAAGTTGTCTGCTCTCTCCGTCCTCGCTGACATTGCAGACTGCCGAGGTGGTCACAATAAGGACAATTTGAAGCATTAGCGTTTTTTAGGTGGTAGTTATATCTGAAAAAGATCCTCACTACCATTTGTCACATCAGCAGTTCTTTTGACTTCACTGTCAGATGAAGAGTCTTCATGATGTGACACAAAATTTCTTTTCTTCGCAAAAAGTTCCACGAGCACATCTCCTCCATCCCCTCATCACACTCTAGAGTTTTTAATGTGTGACACTGAAACGGCCCAAACAGGATGTGGTTCCCTTTGAAAGAATTATGTTTTTGTGACTTTATGTTCTGCAGTAAATGACTTCCTACTGAAAATAAGAAAAAAGTAATTTATTACTCATTGTGCAGCTGCATATGGCAGTAATATGTGATTTGCCAGAATATTGGAGTTTGTGTCACAGCACGCTGTTTGAGACCCGCTGCTGTACAATAATTACAAATTGGAAAATAATGATCTGCAGGATTTGTGCTTGTGTATCATGCACTTACCTCAGTAGTGTACCCCGTCATTTATGCTGTCCTTCCTTCTTTCCTTCAGTCCTCTGACCTCCAGTTTCACCTTTGTATTAATTCCCACCATGCTGACACCATGTGACAGTATAAACTGTTGTCGTGAACTCACTGAACACTGTTTGGGTTTTTCTGTTTTGCAGAGCTCAGCGATGTTTGGTCCATCTCCAGCGTCACTGTCCGGCCTGATTTACGGAGCATGCCTACTTCACCCAGCACCCCTCACCTGCCCACCATCACAGAGGAGTGAGAGGGAGGGAGATTAAAAAAGGAAGGTGCAAGTCAGGAAAGGACAGATAAGAGATGGAAAAAGTCCTTGTTGAGAGTGTGATGAAGGCCTGTCAAACTCTCTGATCTTAAGCTTTTGTTATTTAATTATTGTTGCTTATAATAGTCAGTCTATTACTTAGCATCAGTTTAACACCCACAAAATCGATGTGGATTGATGGGACTTGACAGACAGTGTGAGCAGCCAACACAGCATTTGTCTTCACATTTTGATGGAAAACTCCGAGCAGTGCACAGAAATTTGTGACACCACCTTTTAACAAACAAATGAAAACTAAAAATGTTTGGAAGTCATGACAGAGAGAGCAGAAAGTAGACGGCACACTCTATTCTCCATCTGTCATCCTCTCGGTCTGTGGGTGGGCCGCCTGTGGAAGACGAACAGCTGGAAATAAAAAGCCTTCATTCATTTCCCATCAGAGATGAAGCAAATGGACTGTGGACACGCGCCCTGGGGTGTCCGTTTCCATACTGTAATCTCATGATGCCATTAAATTCCTCAAAGTGAGGACAGTTAAAGACGAGACCAGAGGATGAGGACGTTTTCATTTCTGGTCATTCGGCACGGTGAACGAACAAAATAATGAACGTCTGCAGCTGCAGTGATCCATCAGTCACCTTTGTGCGTCTGCTCGCTGATGAAGGACCAAATGTTGATCAGAGACGCTCTGTGATAAACTGTAAACACAGAAGAAATGAAATTGACTCTTACATATGAGCTGTGCTTTTTCATTTTCAGCTGTACAGACATCAGGTGCATCAGACAAAAACCTTAAACCATGTCTTAAATTATCACTTGTGTGTCTGTGAATTGCTAGATTCAGTGTGTGAACTCGATACTGTTGGACTGACAGAATGAATGTAAACCAAAGGCTCGGGAAGGGTACAGTTCATCTATCTGTGTACTAAAGTGAATGTAATATTAAGTTTCCAAAAAGTATGCAGATTTTTGGCTGTATTTTCCAACATGACATTTTTCCCAGGGTCAGATCTCAATTTTACCACCGTGGGGAAAAAGTCATTTAAATTAGTTTATATATACATATATCTCTATATATTGCTGGTTAGCTTAATCTATAAGTACTATAGCATAATTAATCAGTAGGTTTATTTTTTTATAGTAATAGTCTAAACCTGCAATTAATAACTAGAGCTTTAAGATAAATGTAGTGGTTTAAACGTCCTACTGTAGGCTCCCCCTGCATGCTGCAGGCATCACTGCTCGAGAGAGACGGCGGCTGCTGCCAGCCTGCAGAGGTTTACAAGGAATCTGCAAAATGTAATGATGGTGACAAACTAAACATTCAGTTTGTCTGCATCCAATCAGCTTTTGTTTTATCTTATTTCAGTCGCTCTGTCACCGTGTCAAACACAGCTGGCGGTGGATGGTACCAGGTGTGAAGTTAGTTTTGTAGATCAAGGACTCTCATTGGCTTTTTACCTGTACTGGTTTTGAATGTGATTGGGTCAACGTGCCACTCACAGCCCTTCCTCTTTGCTCTGTCTGTGTGTGTGTGTGTGTGTGTGTGTGTGTGTGTGTGTGTGTGTGTGTGTGTGTGTGTGTGTGTTTTAAGTCTTTTACAGTTTATGGATCCATCAGTTTGCTGGGGTCCACTTTGGTCCAGGTGATGTAAATTTTCTTATCTGATATAAAGCAGGAGTGTCCGTGTGGAGGCCTGCGGGGGTGGTTGGGCAGTCTTTGAGCGGACTTCAGAGACATTATGAATGAACACCGCTCTGTGATGTCTGCAGCTGACTGTGTATATTCCCCACCACTGCTCTTCACTCAGATTCAAACCGACACGTGGGTTTTTTTGTTTTTTTGTTTTTTAAACTGGCTGCTGGTAATTTTATTTTGGTGTCTCATCAGTGCCAAGTGTGGTATCAGTGTCAGAGAAACCAGACTACTTTAATAAGTCCAGTATCAGCGTTGTCTTCAAATATATAGCCAGTATTTCCTGGCTACACACTGAATCTGTACTGTGTTGTCTTAACTTAAACTGATTTCAGCGATGAAATTCAGAGCGTCTTGTCAGCTTTGCAGGTGTGAAATCCGCAGGGTGATGCGGCCTTGGCTTTTCTGCTGTGAGCGGATTTGTTTTTCATCACTTTGATCGCACATCATACGTAAATGTGCCGGATTCTTATTTAGAAAATACAAAATAGTTTCTAAAAATTCTCCAATGGTGACTCATTATGCTAAAAGTGCAGTCTTTGCTACAAGCACATGTTTAATGGACCAATTTCTGTGTGGAAATGTGAGTAAAAACAAAACACTGGAAACCTGTCGACTTGGCGTAAAAAGTAATTTGCTGCTGTTTTTTCTTTTTTGTGTACCTCCAGTGCTTTTATCCATCCTTTATTTGCCAACTCCCGTCTGCAGTGCTTTATATCAGTGTCTGCAGGCTCAGCTCTAAACATTCAGGGTGAAGAGCAACAGGACAGAGACAGTTTTGTTAGCTTTGACCAATCTTGTATGTTACTCCCCTCCTGTCCCCTAATCAGGGTCGTAACACTGATAATGAGAAGTAAATTAAGTGTCTCGTGTCTTAATCAAGGCACAAAATAAGACTTTGTACCCCTCAGCAGTAAAAGCCTGATGGGACGTCATCGTCACCCTGCCGGGCAGGCCGGTGGCATGGACACAGTTTGTGAATGGAGGAGAACGAAGCAACATTGTTACCACGGGTGCATCTTCTGAGAGGTTGAGGGTAACGCTGGCAGCTGTCATTATTTTCCTATAGTGTTAAAATCTGCACAGTTTTCAGTAAATTCCCAGCTGCAGACTTCAGTAAATGATAATTCATTTAAATACTCACCTCAAATCTTCAAAAAAGTCAGAATTAAACAGGACAGCTGAAATCTAGCAGTTATATATGCAACGAGGCAGTTGAAGTCTGACACCAGGTGTCCTTAGCAAATTCAAACGGTAGGTTTCAACAGAAGGTTTTGTGCCAAATTTCTCCAATTTTAATCAATTCATAGATTTGAATAAATGATTTTGTTGGAAACTTGGAGCTGCTCTCGAGCAGACTTGCAGCTTTCCCTGTTCTGCACCACACTGGACTCCCATGTTGGGCCCACAGAGGGCTGGGTTTGGTCCAGCAGAGGGCAGGGAGACACAAGACCTCCGAATGATTAAAGAGCTCAAACAGTCACAACAGACTCCAGCCTGATATGATGCACTGTAATCTGAATGTGTAGTTGGTGTTTGACAGTGGCTGATCTGCTGTGTAAGCTTGATGTTTTAACTAGTTTCTGTAAACAGCCGTTTTTAGTTGAGAGTAATACTCGAGCATCCAGAGGAACTGCTGGAATTTCACAGGACAGGCAGCAAACAAACAGCATCAAAGAAATCTGTGTAATACGTTTATCAACATGCTAATTGCAAATAAAATCTACTCAAAATCATAAAAACGTAGTTGATATTTTGTGACTTTTGACCAAAGAAAGCTACGAGAGTAGCTTTGTGCGATTGATGCCTGAAAATCCAGTCCATCCTATTTGTCTTCCGGTGCTTTGCTGGTTATAGCATTTATGACGAGACCCGGATTCTTCATACAGAAATAATTATCCACTAAACATTAATAGGTTTTAAAAAATCGATTGTTACCACCAATAATAGGCGGACAGACGTGTTTAAGTCGGCATGTGTTTGAGAAACCCCCTTTTATGCCAGTTTTTCAGTTAAGAAAAAAAGTCAACAAGCAGCTGGGCACACAGCGCCATCAGCAGGCAGTCGGGGCGTCACACTTTGGCCCAGCAGTGGGCCCGTTTTACAAGCAACTCTGTTAGTTTATGCTAGAGACAAAATCCAAATGGTTCCTGAAAGATGAGAACTGTCCAGCCAAAACTACAAAATGAATTCAGGCATCCTGTTTGATACTTTAGGTGATAAAGTTTAAGACTCACTGAGACTTCAGGCCTCTCCAGGTTGAGGGGTTAAACCGTCCAAAACAGGCCACCTTTAATAAAGACTGATGATCTGGATTATCTGGTGCTTGGAAAGATTTCGTTTCGTAGTCAGTGCAGCGCCTCTGCTTTGCTGTCTTCATTCCTGCAGGAGTGCAAACATTTTTAAGCGGGTAGAACTGAGGCTGTCTGTTAGTTGTTTGGTTCGTCGATCCTGGAGGGGTCCTGTCTGCACACAGAGGTTCTGTTCATTGGCTGCTCTTTAAATGTGACTCATCTTTTAATGTTACGGATGTAAGAGACTTTTACAGGCAAAGTGGGACCTCTGAGGTGTTACATGATAAAAATCACTGGAAAGAGCGAGAGCATCGAAAATCTTATGTATCGCTTAGTGTTGTTTTTGAATAATGAGCTTCACACTTGGTGCTGAGAAGTGATCTGTGATATAATGTAATATTATAAAACTAGTATCATAGTTCAGATGCTAATCTTTCAAAATGTTAAATATGTTCTGGTTTTTTTACATTGTGCTGTTCTGACCTGCAATATTTTATTTTAAAGGAAATTATTTTGCTTTACTGTAACTTATCTGATGAAATGCTGCCGTCACCTGGTATTAAACATTACAAACAGGTTTGATTCTTGAATTTTACAGACACGCAGTACAAAGTAGCAGTAGACCAGAAATCCAACTTTAGTAAGACATTTTAATCTTTTAGTATTTCAGACGTTTGACTGATCATACTTGTTTTGAATATTACAGTAGTGAAATTAATTAAGTTGAATCCAGATTTACTGAGTGCTTTGTACAAAAGTGAGAGCACACGTTACAGAAACACTACAGGAAGTCAGGATGATGAGTTACACAATCAGTCAAAACACAGACTAATACTCTGAAAACAGAAACACAAAAGGCAAAAACTTCAAACGTGAATGTATCAAATGGGCTGATTGGCACAGTTACAAACACCAGTTTATTATACAGACAAAAGCCCAGAGCTGGTTACCAGAAGAATGAAGGGTTCAACAGGTCGACGTAATGAGGTTTAAAAAAGGAACCAGGCTGGAATTTCAAACACAACAAAAACACAATTATCATGTAAACCTTAATAAATTGTAAATTCAGAGCAAATAACTATAAAAAGGTTAATTAACTATCAACAGTGTTTACTGATTGTGGATAGGTTTGTTGCAACTTTATGATAAACATGCAGATCATTTTTATTACCTTTACCTTCTGTTCAGTTAGATTTAGTGGATCATAGTTTAGGTTCAAATATCAAACCTAACAACTCACACCGAGCCCCTGCACCACCAGACCGACGCCACCGGACACTCAAGTCTGAGACACCAGCAGCTTCGACATAAATTTATTACACAAACGAAAGTCAAAAACTGAACCGTGAGACCTTTATTGTAGTATTTTTAATTGATATCTGACTTAGTTTCACTGTTCACTGTTCTTGCAGGTACAGATGCTGAGTCGCTGTACATTTCCAGGAGCTCAGCCTTGATATGGAGCTACGCGTTTGCTTCTGTTAAATTCATTAGTTGTTCTCATTAATAGGACTTTCATGAGCTAATCTATAGTTACTCAGTAATGATTTGCTAATACTTAGGTATTCAAGTACAATTTAACCTGAGTACAGGTCTAAATGGATTTTGCATCTAAAACCTTTAATATTATTAAAAGGGAACTCGAACTTAATATCCATAGTTTGCAATTTCCAAATGTACTCTTATTTTACTTTAACTGGGAGTTCCAACAGAAATCAGCAAGTGTGGTTTTTCTTTGTACCTCGTAAACATAAAAAATGATGATGATTGCCGTGGCGTATAACCAGAGTAATGGCGACCTTTACAGGTCAAAGTGTGTATTTAAGATTTATGTAACAGTGAAAATATCAGCGTTTTTAACAGCATGTCTTAGCAGGAGAGGACATTTACTTTGTGTCTTCCTTCTATATTTTTATATCCCCCTTGCTATAAGGGCTACGTAACATCCAAATTTCTCATTCGCTGGATAATAAAGATTTAAAGACCTACACAAGTAGGTAGGCAAAGTTTACTTTAAAGCAGGGGCGGAGGAACTCTAGGTCTCAAGGGCCAGTGGCCTGCAGGTTTTAGATGTGTCCTTGATTCAATACACCCGATTTAAATAGTTAAATTACCTTCTCGACATGTCTTGCAGTTCTCCAGAGGCCTGGTAATGAATTAATCATTTGTTTCAGGTGTGTAGACCCAGAGTGAGATCTAAAACCTGCAGGACACCGGCCCTCGAGGACTGGAGTTGACCAAGCCTGTTTTAAAGGCAGGAAAAAGTGACGTGACTGATGGTAGTTTGTTTTAACTCAGGGTCCACATTACTCATCAGGACAGTATTGGCTTTGATCCTGATTAGGTCAATTCCAGTTCAAAAGATAGAACTCATCCATATTAGGAAAACTGAGATTCAGCTGAAAACCCCGGAACCAGCTAACAAGTGACATTTGAGAACATTTTTACAAACTAGAATGTAAAAGCCTCATACAGGAAGAAGCAGCAGCTC
The DNA here is from genome assembly GCF_018398535.1 of Haplochromis burtoni. Classification (NCBI taxonomy): domain Eukaryota; kingdom Metazoa; phylum Chordata; class Actinopteri; order Cichliformes; family Cichlidae; genus Haplochromis; species Haplochromis burtoni. The sequence goes on along the minus strand of NW_024582897.1, from coordinate 152,345 downwards.
TCACAGAAATGACGCAATACAGGCAAAAATGTAAAACTGAACAGTTGTAAAGAAATAAAAAGTGTAAACATAAACCATGAGTATTAAAATAATCCCCTGTATTAAACTGTGACACACTGAAGTCATTAACCTAAAGATTAAAAACATGTTACAGGTCAATTTAGTGTCACAAAAACAACAGAAAAGTTTTAAATAAGCTCAGAGCTGTGCTACGAAGGACGTTCACCACAGCCAGGTTTTCTTTGTGTCAGCTGGACAAAGAAAAACCTGAAACCAAAGTCAAGTCATGTGACTTTATCCACAGAAAATGATCCCCGTGAGTGACACCTACTTTAAAGTCACAGATGATAAAAATAGTGGTACAAATTTGAATATTTTTATTCAAGCCAAGCGCGCACTCTGCGCTGCTGATTATTTCTAACCTGACGGCTGCACATCAGAGCTCCGAAACCTTAAACTGGACACATTTAAACAGTGAAATACTTGAATAATCTTAGTGTGTGTTCTGGGTTCTAGATGCTGCAATTGCAGCAGTGTAAAGCAGACTAAACTGTAAATGAGGAGCACTTATAAAAACATTTCCTGCATTACCAGCTGAGTACATGCAGATTCACATGTCAATGCCATGCAGAGTTTATGCTGCTGTAAGTTTGTCATGGTAGTAAAGTGCAGCTTAACAAGTTGCATATCAAACGTATTCCCACAGCAGAGGATTCATATTGCACTTAAAGCATGATGTAAATATGAGTCAGTGACTTAACTCTGAGCACAAAACCTGCTCCTGACCAGGTTATTGTGCCAGTTAAACAGAGCCACTTTCATGACAGAGGAAACTCTGACTTTAAGCTCGACATGGCCCACTAAGCCATCGTAGTACACCCCTCTGGCCTCCTCTCAGTTTGGACCTAAGGTCAGGGAAAGAACTACTAAAAACAAATGAACTGGAACCCAATAAGAGCAGACGGTACACATGAACATAAAATCTCAAATGTGTCTGACCTTGACTTCCAGGAAGTGTTGTATCAAAGAAAAGCCGTAAACTTTTTGACTTTGAGTATTTCAAGATGCTCAAAAAACAAAAATCACTAAATCTGCTGTAAGGCTCTAATTTACACACATGAAGCTAACGACCTTTTTAGCCCTTTTATTAATAATTAATATACAGTCTAATATCAGTTTGAAAATCATTGATGTTAAATTTACTGAAATGTAAGTTCCTGTTAATGCTGCAATATGAAACGACTGCTATTTAATCATCTGGATAAGATGGACGGATCGAGTAATTCAAAGAACAAACATTTACTCAGTGAGAGATGAGAAAATATACGTCTTTAAAAGACTACGCTGTTTTTACGCTCTCAGGCTGGATGGTTTTTGTGATCTGAGATAATCTTTTTCTACAGTCTGAGCTACTTTTTAAAATCAGCCTCAGTTTGATGAGTTCTGACTCTTCAGCCTCATGTCTCAGCTGAATGTTTCTGTGCATTTTAACTCCTTCTGGGGTAATTTAGATGTCTGCAGAGTTCATCAAATTATTTGTGAAAGTGCTGAAGAAACAAAAGGAATCAGCAAGAAATGGCCTAAAATAATTTATTATCTGTGTATGTATTAAAACATGTAAAGTTTGACATTAGTTTGACCTAAACATGTACAAGTGAACTTTAATGGATGGATTTGATGAGCTTATAATGAGGCAGGGGGTCCCCACAGGTGTGACATCTGAAACACGTGATATCGTAAACATCGGGCAAAAGTAAGAGGCTTTATTAATGCTCTCTAAAACCTGCACAAACCCTGTTAACAGTCAAATATCCCCTTACAGCAGTCTGGCGCATTAGCGTGTTGCTATGCTAATATGTAAAAATGCTCAATTAGAAGTCAGGTTAGCATAAAGTGCTAATACAGGGTCATGTTCAGGGTCACTGCAGTGTGTACTTAAGGCTCAAACCTGACGATGACAGCGTCTTAAGGTGACGCAGTCAGAAAGGACAGTTCAGAGGTAGTCATCCTCACTGGACGGCTCGTCTTCATCATAGCTGTAGTGGTAATTGTTGCTGGGGCCTTCGCCGGGGTCGCTGCTGCCGCTAGCATTCGAACTCTCCCAGGTGAACTTTGACCCTTCTGAGCTAGCAGAAGGACTGCGGCTCATCCTCCAAAGGTGGCTGGTAAAGGTCCGCCCCCAGCTGCAGTGCTGGCCAATAGGACGTAAGAGGCGGATGAGCTCAGTGGCCTCCTGCCAGTAAGAAGTTCACTTGCTGTGGCCCCGCCCTGACCGGTGCTTGTTCATGGTGGTCAACATTTGGCTGATGTAGGAGGTCAGCAGGTCATCCATCTTGTAGCCCTGAAGGTTTAATCACACAGTCAGCTGACCTCTCCACTCCAATCACATTTTTATTATAGTTTTACATAATTCCCTTTTTTTGGTTTCATTTAAGTGGAAAGAATAAATAAACTGATACAATCAAGTTTAACTATACTATAAAACATAAAGCTACAATGTCTGTGAAGGTTCTCAGTCATCCAGGTCATCGTAGTCAAAGGAGTTTGCAAAGAAAAGCGTCTGGACTTCTTTAAGTTGCTTGAAGACGTTTCACCTCGCATCCGAGAAGCTTCTTCAGTTCTAAGG
>NW_024582897.1:146703-148087 GCF_018398535.1 Haplochromis burtoni | reverse complement strand
GCTCAAGCACCTGAACTCTTAGTAAACATAGAACAAAAAGTGTGTGTGTGTGTGTGTGTGTGTGTGTGTGTGTGTGTGTGTGTGTGTGTGTGTGTAAGTGTTCATTGCTGGCACCCACCAGTGATGTCTCGCACAGCAGTTTGCTTCCTCTGACCAGGTTGCCGATGGTGATGTGGAAATAGGTGTTCCCGCTGCTCCAGTTGGAGATCTTGGTGAAGGGGTGAGTGGTCAGGATGTCCTGCAGACACAGAGGTCATCAAAGCTACTGCACCGGCTTAACAGGTTAACGAGCGCAGCGGCTAAAACATAACCGATACGTATGCCGGGAGTTATGATTATTAACGAACCTTTGACTTGGGGTCAATGAGACTGACTCCATGCTTGTTGATGGCGATCAGCAGGATCTCCGGGTAGTTGGGCTCTGTGGTTTGCTAAAAGACAGAAGCCACATGTTAGGATGGGTAAATACTCACTAATCATCTCTAACCTTACGTATAAAACTGTTGCATTTCTCTGTAGTTTGTAGCATAAATGTGGACTCTGTTTGTGCAATCAGGTGTTTCAGATGGCGGCTCAGACTACACAGCACTGATCCTTCCATCCATCATCATCCCTCTTTTGCTCCTTCATGTTCACAGCTGTAAACAGCTGGCAGAGTGCTAATAAAAACTAACTGAAACAAGTAAATCTAACTGAGCCACTAACACAATCTGTAGTCACTTCGATGTAGATCATCCACAACTACTGAAGCAGCCTGAAGAAAAATGGCAGAATGATAATTTATTGCCTTATTTTTCTGTAAATCAGCCTACAGTAAAGTCTGCATGCTTCACCTGTCTGCGTTTATTCCAATTTCGTTATTTTTTACTTTGAGGTGGGAGTTCGAGAAGTCCCGAGACGTTTGACAAAGACTTTGTCGGTCTTTTCCTCTGATCATTTTTTAGACTGTGGCTCTGAAAAATACTGGAGATCTTGCAGGATAAAGTCGGTTTCTATTGAAATGAGAACATTCGGAGATTTAAGCCCCAGTTGCCCCGGAAACAGCACGAGGTCGCTGATTGCTTGAACAAACTTTATTATTTACACATTTGCCTCAAAACAAAAACACATTTAATTTAATGTGAACATTTTTTGGTGATGTTAGACATTCGTCCTTCCTGGCATCAGCCAAACACTCAGGTTACACTGTGGAGGTGACAAGCTCAGGTCCGTTTACCTTAACCTCAAAGAAGGCGGAGCCAAAGGTCGGCCATTTGTAGAGGACCTTCAGAAACATCAGTTTGGCCTCTTCCCTCGATTTCCCGGCCTGCTTGTTGAAGTATGCAACAACAGACTGCGTGTACACACACACACACACACACACACACACACACACACACACACA
>NW_024582897.1:111260-146679 GCF_018398535.1 Haplochromis burtoni | reverse complement strand
ACACACACACACACACACACACACACACACACACACACACACACACACACGCTGTTCATTTCTCAAAGCAGCTGATTTGTCAAACTTTAGATGATCTCAGCAGAAACACTGATCAGTCTGTACAAACGTCTGACTTCAGTAACTTTTTTAAGTAATTTTTAAAAAGCTTGTTTTTTGTTTTGTTGGGGGAGTTTTACCCTCTTCCAGTCATCTGGTGACATCTGGCGGATGAGGTCCTGGGGAACCAGCTCCCGAAGCATCTTGGGAATTGTGGGGAAATGAGATTTGTCATCTTCGAACTTGACGCGATAGATAAGCGCTGCGAGCTGGAAAACCTCCTCTCGTGAACATTTGTGGTAGCCACGCAAGTATTTAGGCAGCTCCTAAATCAGTGCAGAGATGGTGAGAGAACAAAGAGACGCTTCCTTAAACTGTTGGTGACAAAATGAAACCGCACACAAAGACCATCTTTAAAATGAACGTTTCCAACACTGGACGAGACGCTGTCATTTTGAACAATCATGGAGGTGTACAGATGTGCCCATGCTTTTTCAAGATAAATTGATTAATATATACTGATATGTACTGTGTGGCACATGTAACAGGAACAATCAGCTTCCTCTCCAGTGAGTTCTTCTGTGGACAGGGGGCTGCTCATTTATGGCAAATATAATCTTTGTGGGTAATTATTTAACACGACTCCTCAGTCTTGCTGTGCTGTTAGTACTTTTAGCTCCTCTAACCAGCATTGGTGAGCTCTGCATAGCAGCTCTAGTTCTCCACCTGCTGCAGGTTCTGGGGTTCTGCAGCTAAGAGACACGAGCCCGACCTGACGGCCTGCAGCTGAACTTTCAGAATAAGATCCAAGGGATTGTCCAGTAGTAAGTAGACGCTGTTGTCTCAGACAGATAGGAAATAATGTGATTACATGATATGTGCCCCACTAAAACAGAATCTTAACGTGGAACGCACGTGCATGGCTATCGTCTTACACAGGAAACTGTGTTTAACTGATCTGCGTTTCCAGTCGGACTGACAGTAACGACTGGCACGTGGATCAGGAAGTCTGGGGTCAGATATAAGTCCTGAAACATGCAGGCCGAGTCGTTCTCAGTGCGTCTCTGGTAAAACTGACCTGGTAGTAGTGGAAGATGGAGTCAGCGAAGGAGTCCTTCCCTGGAACCGTGTTAGTCCACAGCTTCTTCATGAAGAACACCTGATAGGTCAGAGAGGGAACGATTCCTGTACGACGAGATGGAAGGTCGAAGGTCAGCATGAACTGTGATTCCGTGTAACTTTGCAGTTAAGCAAACCCCAACAAACTAACGGTGTATTCAGCACAAACACACAGGAGTTCAGCTGGAGTGTTTTTACTGTTTCTCAGCCAACAAATATTCACCGAACAGCCAATGACGAAGAAACATTTTCAGAAGTCACCCGAGTCCAAGAAATTAAGTTTAAACTTCTCTATCTTGTCATTTTTTCTTCCATCTCTGTTTAAGTTTTGAAAACACTGCACGACGTGAACTTGTCCACCATTCTGGGCGTGTGGTGATCAGGATGATAATGATGCTCGATAAGAAGGCCCCTGGTCAGCTTGGCCACCGGCAGCCGCCAGAAACAGACTGTTGGCCTTCAAAGTAAAAGCTGCACCTTTTGAAACGTGTTGGCTGATCTTACTCGCTGCTGTATTCTTAATGAATACCACGTGATGGTCAGTTTATAAATCACTCCCATTAGAGTGGAGAGGATAACAAACCAGTACCTTCAAAGAGCCATGATGGCAACAAACGCTCAGCTTCACTGACCAACAACTGACCCCACAGTGGCTGTATATTACACAGCAGGAATGCCTACTCCTCTCCATTTTCTGTTTTTGCTTTGAATGTAATCAACTTGTCTTATTTCCTCTGAACACAAGTCTGTAACACACACACAGCCGGTGTGTGTTGTGAAAAACATCTTATAATTTCCCCTGTTTATCGTGTGCGCTCTAATCAAAGATCTGTCATGAAGGTTTCACCGAGAAGTTTTGTGAAACTGTTTGATCAGCACGAAATCTGCAGTTTGTTACTTAAAAAATATTGTAAAGTACTTGAAACGAAGCAGTCTAAATGATGCAAACAGTAACGATACATCAGATTAGAGAGAGGTCAACCCAAAGGAATCCTGGGTAATATTTCAGTCCTGCTGTAGTCACATGTACACAGACAGCCCCTGCAGTTGTGTGATGGGAACTTCTCATTAATATTTTACAGTTTTGCTTTTTTGCTTTTAAAAGTCCTGAAGTCAACCCAAAGATATTTTAAACACGGTACCGACCGTCTTTAGCCGGCCGAGATTTCTTGATCCAGTCCGTTAAATGTCTGACGAAGTCAAAGAAGAAATCTCCCTCAGGTACACTGATCACCTGCAGAGGGCACACACAGAAACATCAGCGTGAAGTTAATCAAGAAATTAAACTTTGTGAATGAAAGATTTGTGTTGTTATAGAAAGCAGCTGTAATCATTGAAGTGTTAAATGCAAGACTCAAAAGCAATAATTCATCAATTTTAAGAGGCAATGTTTAAACTGTTAACAATCAAAAGAATTAAAAAAAATTTATTCAATTGCAATATAAAAGTGACATCTACTCGACCATATAGCGGTAATTTTAGAAACCTACAGAAATGGTTTGTAAGCTGCACACAGAATCATAACTGTGTCCTTAAGACATTTAAATGTATTTGTATTTAGAAACTTTACATTTTCGCGTAAAAACTGCAAGTTCCTTCTGTTGAGGACGTGTTTTGTGGTTAAGGTGGAACAAACTGTAAAGGAACAATAGTGATGACTAGTACAGACATCTAATAATCCCAGTATTTCTTTAGAGTTGTGTACTGGTTTGAGGAAAACCTCCTGAAACCAGTAAAGCTGTAATACTCTGAGGTTCTGAGAAACCATCGTTGACCTCTGACCTTGTCCGAGATCTTGACGAAGAGGCTGAAGCCTTCGGGAGATTTGAGCAGCAGTCTGGTGGAAATGTTCTGACAGAAATCCTTCGCCTTGGTGCTTGACTCCACCTCGAAGGCCTGCAGGTGTGAGACCAACACGAAGACTCATTTTTCAAACACGTTTATTTACAGAGAACGTTTACACCTGCAGGCTTGTGTGTCCGACCTCGTCTGTGTCGTCGGGGAAGTAGACTTTATGGAAGATTTGGGTCGTTTTATGTTGGATGGCCTCCACTTCCACCAAATGAGGAGGGTACTTCCTGGATCCATTTCTGTTAATGATGACAAAAAGCAGCAAAACTGGTTGGGAAAAAAAAAAAATGTCAACACCAAATACGATGATTGTTTCAGGCTGAAAGTCTGAGGTGTTACCGTAGCGCTTTGTGCACCCTCTGCATGCAGTCTCCAGACAGCGGGTGGTGCTTCTTGGACTGGAGGTAGCGCTGGATGTGCGGCAACAGCACGTTACTGGGAGGAAACAACCCAGTGCACAACCACAGCAGCTCCCAGCCTTTCTCCTCACTGTACCTGCAGCAACACAACACTCACCTTCAGCTTCTGCACAGAAAAATTAAATCTGCCTGCAGCCACAGACTGAATGATGACTGTCCACTGAATGCAACAAGTAATGTGAACATTTAGAGTTTTAACTTCTTCTACTCAATTTATTTTGCATAAAAGCACTTTTGCTTCATTTCATGGGCAAAGCAGCATCTCTGGGGTTTTTATAGGGGTGGGTTTTGATTATCGATTTAGCGATTAAAATCGATTCTAGCTTGGATAACGTGATATCGATTCATTCAAATCCTGAATCAATTTTTAAATAGAAATTAATTTTGCCCTCAGGTTAAACCTCACAAAATTTCAACAACCACCGAACAGCTAAAACAGTAAACGAGAGCAGGAACACGGATTCTGCACAAAGACGTAAACACAAAGCGCGGACCCGCCGACGGATCAGGATCAGTGAGCTGTTGGCTCTCTCACCCGACGGCACGGACACGGTCGGGGCTAAAAGCTGACAGCTCACTGATTCTGATCCATTGGTGGGTCTGCGTTTTGTGTTTACGTCCTTTTTGCGCTCGATTCTGAAGCTGCAGGTTTTATGGTAAATGGCCTGTATTTGTATAGCGCTTTACTAGTCCCTAAAGACCCCAAAGCGCTTTACACATCCAGTCATCCACACATTCACACACTGGTGATGGCAGCTACATTGAAGCCACAGCCACCCTGGGGCGCACTGACTTTATCTCTCTCCAAACAATATTGACCGAACCAGCAGCAAAAGAAGATCCAAACTTCGCTTCACATAAACATCGTCATGAATTCACTCTGACTTTTGCTGTTTTGCTTCCACCAGGATAAAAATCACACTTCAGAGCTCTCCCTCTCTGTACTTCAAGAACAGTTTCCAGTCTAAAAATCTGTTTTCTGCATTATTTGCTTGCTTATTACGCACAAGTCTACCGTTGTTTACAGCGCTGTCGGCCGCTGTTTTTTTTCCTTTTACTTACTTCCGAAATGAAAACCTAATTTCTGCTGTTCAATTCTGAACAAATTTAAACTTTTTAAAATGATGCAAAATTGCAAAACGTTCAGCTGTGTCTCTAATCAAACCTCTGTAACTTTGCTCTGCTTCACTTCAGCAGCATCAGCTAATGTTCATGTGTTGATTAATGGTTTTCTTTCGTTTTTGATCTACTGCAGAATATTTTTATAAATCCCAGGCCAGGAAAATCACCTTCATGTTTTTCTGTGTTTTATCCTCAGCTACTTTGACACAAAGGCATCTGCTGTGATGCTCACACCTTTGATAAAGTCTCGCAAGTTTCAGCTTTCTTTTTAATAGACAAAAAAATATGGACATGTACTGATGCGTGATCAGAATTATAATATTTCTGACTGTCTGAGGATAAATTTCCCTGAATCGAATAGAATCGAATGGTGGATCGCATTGATTCTAGAAATCAGTGACGATACCCAGCCCTAGTTTTTTTAATTAAATCAGTGGGGAAAAATACAGTTTCTCTAATGGCCACTAGAGGCCGACTCCACCACAGGTTGACAGGCCGGCACAAAACAGCATCATTGTCTATTTCACATCCCCCCAAAAAAACCAACAAAAATCTGAGTTTCATCCACGTGCACCTCATCGTTTTATCCTTAAAAATCTGTAAATGAAAGTGTGACTGAGGTGAATTTACACACTTGACGTGATTGTCTGTGAGCTGTTTGATGATCTGACAGTAGATCTCATCCTTCAGTGGTTCGGCCTTCAGCGCCCCTTCAAAGATCTGGTCCGTCAGCTCGTTCACCGAGCGAGTTCGTTTGGACGGGTAGTCGCCCATGTACTTCATGATAGGTAGGCTCTAGGTCAAGGAATAACCCTGACACATGTACAATATAAAAGCAGATTATAAAAGCAGAGAGATTACAAGAGCTGAGACTGTGGCAGATGTTTAACTTCCAGGGAGAAAAAAAGGCTTTTTAAATTTTTACCATTTACCAGATTTGACTGGTGATTCTTTACATGCAGTTTTTATGGACAGGTGGCCGCTGAAATGAAAGTTATTTTTGATCAGACTTCAAAGTAAACCCCCAGGTAAATGTGTAAAGGTATCAGAAGTGGCAGTAGGTTATAGCAGAGTACCCTGACCTGCTTCTAAGAGGTGTTTCTAACCTGCATCTGATAGTCTTTCCCTTACAGTGTAAAATACAAACGATGTAATAACAGAGACAAAACTCAAACCATGATAGAAACACAGAAGATCATCTAATTAGAATGGCCCTAAAATCTGAGAGAGATGAACGCCGTTACTGTTAATGATGAATGCTTGTGAATGTTGTGAAAACATGTCTGTGGGGTTAGTCTGAACACAACATAAGCTCAGAGTCTGCTTGGTGATCCACCAGTCGGCAGTTTGAAGGATATCTATAAAAGACATGCAGGCGTCCTGAGCCAGCTCCTCGTGGCTGACGACCTTCTTCAGCAGCGGCTGTTTCAGCGGCTCTCGGGTGCAGCTCCACAGCTTGTCTTTCCCGCGATTCTTCGTGACCATCACCCGGCTCAGGGTGTGTTTGGGAGGAGGCCTGACAGGAGCAGGTTACACAGAGATCACAGGACTCAGGAATGAAGGCAGAGGATCATCAGAACGATAGATATTTGTTTTTGAAGCAAGAAAAATATCTATCTATCATGTTTTTTTGGTCTGTGTACCTGAAGTAGTCGTAGGAGAACTCCTCCAGCGTGTAGGGTTTCGTTCTGTCATCAGTTTCCACCATGACGACCTGCGAAACACGAACCGACTCCTGACGCTGCTCGGGCGTCATGGTGACCAGCGCCTGATAGTTCGGATCACATCAGACTGCATCATGTTTTGTGTAAGCACAAAAGACAACCTAACACAGCAGCATCTGTGACGTCACAGTGGGCCATCGTTCATATACAGTGTATGATCTCTAAACTGTTAAACAGGAAATGGGAACATTTTGTGATTTTAAGATGTAATAAAAACATAATTTTGTGGTTATTGTGCTTTTTGCTGTTGTGCGTACAATCTCAGCAGTCCTCTTTGTTTTTTGCTTATCCTGATGTTTGGCTATAGTCTTCTTTAAATGCTGAAAGCCCATTTTTGAGGCAGTTTGATGCTCATTAGGTGGTTGGAGGAGTCACTAAGGTGGCTCTGAAATGACTGAAAGTGCCCAGTAATCACATTTTTTGTATTCTCAGACGTTTTAGGTATGTTTTCCTCCTCACCACTATGTCCTGCTGAGGTCGGGTCATGGTGGGCAGGACGTAGACGCAGTCCGCTGGGAAGTCTCCCTTCTGATTGGTTCGTTCGTTAACACCGTGTGCCCAGCCAGAGTTGAGGACCTGCTCGCCGGTCTCCTGGTCCAACAGGATCAGGTCTCCTTTCCGGAAGCTCAGGAACGTCGACTCCTCTCCAGCTGAGGAAGAAAACGGCACTTTGTAAATCTTTTCCACACTGGATTTATTTCATTCCAAGCTGAGCGTGCCTCTCTGCTCAGGACTCACTGGGGTTGGGGTTGTCCTGCAGAGCGACCACAAACTTTGACCTCTTCCTCAGACCCTCCAGGAAGGTCACCACCAGGTCCCGTATGTCCTCTGCATTGTTGGAGGTGAAGGTGTACTCGTCTCCTTTGATGGTCGCTAAAGTGAAACTCTGACCCTGCAGCTTTCCTCCCCTGAAAGAACAACAAAATATGCACTGACCAGCTTCGCTGTCCAGGATAACGATGAAATTTACATTTAAGTTTAGGCTCCACTTTATACGCTGAAACTCTTAACCCCTCATTCCTCACTCACGGCCCTCCGATCAGAGAACCATGTCATTGGTCAGGTGACTACAGGTAGACTCACCTGCTGCTGGAAACTGCAGTGATTTCTGGGAAGGAGAGCTCTAAGAGGACCTGTTCCTGCTCATCTACAAAATAAACTCCCGTCCAGTTGACGGCGACGATGAGGTCGTTTTTAGGCAGACTGGGACCTGAGAGGTAAACATCAAAATAAATTTAAAAAAGAAAAGAACTTACAGAACCAAGAGGTTAAAATATAAATAACAATTCTGAATAATTTTGCTTTAAACAATATCCGTCTTTATTTTCGTGTCACATTGTATCAAAGTTAGTGGAATGAAAAGCACTGATGGCAGACTGGAGGTGCTACAACAATGCCGCTGGTACATTACATAACATTAAAGGGTCATATTATGATATCAGTGCTACAGCAACCCTATGCAGGCACGTTTCCTAGTGCCCAAAAACAACACAAGCCCGGGAATGTCAGCTTATCTAAAAAGGGAGCTACTTCAACAACAAGAAGCACTGAAGGTGGAAAAACTGATGTGTTGCAGCACTCGAGGCAAGAAATGCACTCCTCATTTGAATTTTTTGAGATGCAAATGAGGAGACTTCACTCAGGCAAGTCTGCTGGACCAGACGGAGTGAGTCCCCGCGTCCTCGTGTCTGTGCCCCCCAGCTGTGTGGAGTCTTTCATAAACTGTTTATGCTGAGTCTGCAGAGGGTCCCAGTGCTGTGGAAGACATCATGCCTCGTCCCTATTCCAAAGACGCCACGTCCCAGTGGCCCCCAGGATTACAGGCCCGTGGCACTGACCTCCCACATCATGAAGACCCTGGAAAGGCTCATCCTGGACCAGCTGCGACCCATTGTAAGACCACATCTGGATCCCCTTCAATTTGCTTATCAGCCTCGTCTCGGAACAGAGGACGCCATCATCTACCTGCTCAATCGTCTCTACACCCATCTGGACCAGCCGGCGAGCACTGTGAGGGTCATGTTTTTTGACTTTTCCAGTGCTTTCAACACCATCAGGCCGACCCTCCTGGGTGATAAGTTAGCAGCGATGCAGGTGGGTGCTTCTCTGGTGTCCTGGATTGTTGATTACCTGACAGGAAGACCACAATATGTACGTCTCCCACAGTGTGTGTCTGACAAGGTGATCAGCAACACAGGGGCACCACAGGGGACTGTCCTCTCCCCCTTCCTCTTCACCCTCTACACCACAGACTTCAGCCACTGCACAGAGACCTGCCATCTTCAGAAGTTTCCTGATGACTCTGTGGCCAGTGCGATCCTCTATGCTGTTGCATGCTGGGGGAGCAGGCTGAGGGTCGCAGATGCCAACAGACTCGATAAACTGATTTGTAAGGCCAGTAATGTTGTGGGGATGGAGCTGGACTCCCTCAAGGTGGTGTCTGAGAGGCGGATGTTCTCAAGATAAAGACTATGTTGGATAACACCTCCCACCCACTCCACGACATGCTGGTCAGTCACAGGAGCGCGCTCAGTGAGAGACTGAGATTACCGAAAAGCACCACTGAACGACACAGGAAATCATTCCTGCCTGCGGCTCCCTGTACAACTCATCCACTTAACACACTGTTTACTGCAACAGCTACACCCTTCTTGCACATGTTCTTTTTCATTTATTTATTAATCAGTGACTTTTATGTATATATATGCCTGCATATTGTGCTATTCTTAGTTAGTGTATTGTCTGTCTCTGTTAATGTTTGTTTATAATGGAGCACTGTAACGAAAAATAAGGATTCTGATAAAAACAAACTGCTGAGCATCACTGTAGCGCTCGCCAGCTGCACTGCTTTATGACAGGAGGAGCAAGCAGTGGATGGAAATGACTGATGATGGAAAAGCAGCTCCTTAAGAGTTTACAAAGGAGTTTTTCTTTCCCACTGTCTCCAAGTGCTTGCTCATAGGGGGGCGTCTGATTGTTGGCGTTCTCTCTGTATTATTGTAGCATCTCTACCTACAATATAAAGCACCTTGGTGCTATATAAATACAATTTTATTGAGCTGAGTAACTTCAGTCATAGTTGAAATAAACCTTAATCAATCATTTTACCAATAATCAATAAAACGGTTCAGTATTTTCACACTTTAACTAAGTGTCACCAAAGTTGTTCAAAGTGATTAAAAAAAAGTTTCACCTGAAAACTTGAAGGCTTCGTAGAAACGAGAGAACAGCAGAGGCCACTTGTGGCGAGCAAAGTCGACCACTTCCTCCTTCACCTTCTGAGGGTCAAATCTCTTCTGGGTGTAGATGCTCTGAGCACAGAGATGTTTATTACATTTACATGTTAAAATAAAAAAGTATATAAAATAAATGTATTTATCATACTGCTACAGATAATGTCCAAGCTGAACATCTTAGCTTGGATATGAAATTTCAGCGTTTCAACAATTTAAGCTGCGGTTGGCCCTAAAAGACAAACAGAATCACGTTCATCTTCAAGCCGGGCTAAAAAGACCTCTCCTTCTTACTGGTGATAATCACCTTTTTATGAGCAGCCATGATGAAGTGAGCCCACTTCTCCACCGATCTGGAGGTGGTGATCTCTCTGTCCGGGATGTAAGACGGGATGAGGCTCAGCAGGCGCTCCAGGAGGATCTCTGAACCGTAGTCAATGTAATACTGCTGAGAGGCCAGCTCTGCGAGGTCATCCTGGAGACACAGAGACAGAAGAAATAAAAAAAAGTTTGTCCTGCCTCCTGTTCAGCCAGCCTGACATTAATCAGTGCTCCTACCGACTTCTTACCCTTATTAATAATGCAGAATATTTGCAGTTCCTCTAAGGCCCACAGAAGGCTGACTACAAAATGTTATAATGTCCACTGTTGGAGCAGAAATGTTTCCCATGCACTTGCTAAACACTATTCTTTGAAAACAAAGGACGTGTAGTCACCCTGTCACAGCGGTATTCTCCAAACTTGACGCCCCTGACGGTTTGCTGGTAGATCAGGTTGGTGGCGACCTGGTCTTCTGTTGGCTCGTGCCACGGGGTAAAGATTTCTTTCCTGAAGAACAGCCGCCAGGGGGCGTTCCTCTCCTGAGCTCCCTGCTCTTTGGCGTACTGCTCGCACTGCGACACGGCGTCCATCACATGGTCGCTCCCGCTGCCTAAAGAGGAGACCTGCAGGACGAGATCAGAGGTGCAAACTGGTGACTCTTTTTTCTCCAACAAACAGAGGTTCACATCCCTGCAGCGGCCACAAGATCTGAGAAAGATCCAGATGATCCAAACTGTTCCAGAGCGCGAGGCCTAACAGGTGCTACAAAGGAGTATCATGCCTTGGAGCTCATATGATGCCGTGTGCATGCCCACCTTGTCAAACAACGCGATGTACAGAGAGAAGCCAAAGCGGTCTCGCAGGTTGATCTTGTCGGACAGGGCGCTGCAGAGCTCCTTTGCTGTGGTGGCCGAGTCTGTCAGCAGCGTTTTGGTCGTGCCATCCATGAACGTCACCGGCAACATGATGGGCTTCTTTGATTTGGTGGCCTGGACGTTGATTTCACAAAAAGAAACCGTTCCAGTAAACGGTGGGTGAAGTCACAATGGCCACGTCTGTCTTTTATATACAGTCTATGGTTTATACCTGCAGCTCCAGCCAGGACGGAGGCTGCGTTCGCGTCCCATTCACAAAAGTTCGTCTTAGACGTTCTTCACAGTATGGAGCGTAGCCTGGAGGCCCGCAGCTGATGAAGTTCCTCAGATACTGCAATCAAAACAAACACAGATGTAACGTCATGGCTAATGTGGAAATGCCAACACAAACGTTGGACGCACTGACCTTCACAAATTTGTCTGATGGAGCGAAGCAGCCGACACACAAAGAGATGAGGATCCAGCCGCGAGCGTGAGAACTCTTAGACGGGTTCTGACTCAGCTGCTTACAGATCTGACAGTAGATCTCATCCCTAACACACACACACACACACACACACACACACACACACACACACACACACACACACACACACACACACACACACACACACACACAAACTCACACACACACACACACACACACACACACACACACACACACACACACACACACACACCTCAGAAATATCAAAGACATTAACAGAGACCCAGCAGAACTTTATGAGACACATTTTATGCGGTTTAATGCAGATTAACTGAAACTGGATGTCGAGACTTTGTCCTGATGGTGAACGCTGCTTCATATTCACAGCCAGACACACACGTGTTCACCAGCCTCTGCACTATTATTTACTCTTTAAAAGAAATCATGCCGTTTCATTAAATTACCATTTAAAATGTATTTTTATCTGCATGGCTTTATTAACTCATTCAGCGGCATCTTCATGTATAAATTCAATTCACATCAGGTTCATTTGTGAAGCACCAAATCACAACCACGTCACTTTATACATCGAGATGAATATTAATGTACAACAATAATAATAAACATACGGCAAATATGACAGAATGATGACTAAAAGAAAAATCAACGGGATGACAGCTTAGATGTCCAAAGAGATTCATCTTGAATTTAAGAGCAGCTTTGAGTCCGTAGACCGTCGTATTGTGTTAGTCTCCCATATTAACGTTTTTATGAGGCAACAGCTCGATAAAGGAAAATTTGAAAGTATCTGCTTTTTAAAAAAAACAAACAAACTTCAAATTAAAGTTTCACTGAAAACTGGAAAATTTTAAACTTTCACTTTTAAATTTCAAAGTGGGCCACAGCGCTGTGACATCTGGGAAGGTCTATTTTATCAAATACACAAAGGGCGGCTTAGATACAAGTTTTTTCCTCCACATGTCCAGTTTTTATATCCAAGGTAATTTTGTGCAAGTTTGGGAAACCACATGATGACCCTTTGTTTGTTTGTTTACCTGAGTCCTGGCCTCAGGATCCCGTTGCCGATGATAAAGTGAAGTTTCTCCAGGTTGGATGTGGGACGATCTTCCAGCATGCTGTTGCCATGAAGACCGTACTCACCGTCGTTAAGGCGCTTGGTGACCTGAAAAGCATCAGATTACATGATTATCTTAATTTGTCTGTCTGTTAGCAGAATTATTCACAAATATATGGATTTGACCCAAAATGGACTTGAAATTGATAAAATATCTTCATCTGCGCTTGAGATAAAATCCGACCTCATGTTTTTAACATGAAGTTCAAACCCAGATTTCCTTCTGCACCAGAAGCACAATTTTCAGTCTCAGACTGCTCATGTTTAATTAACAGAAACAAGCCCAGCATCATATCACCCTCCCTCTCTCTCACCTCCTCGGTGATCTTGGATTTCTTCTTCAGGGTGAGGGACACAAGTTTGTGTCGGACACTGTTCTTCTTGTGGCTGTCAGAGTGAGGCGTCTGGAGGTGAGAGAAGGAAATCAGCTCACAGAGATCCCTTACACAGTCACTGTGACCTGCACCCTGTTATTCCTGATCTTTGGAAACTATATGAAGTAACAAATGTTAAAAACAGATAAGTTACAAGAACACACTGAATAATAGTTCATACTTTATAGCTCATGTTAGCGTTTACTCGCTCAAACCTTTAAACTCCGTCACTCTTCCTCCTCACCTCTCCCTCCCCTTGCAGCGCCTGCAGCTCTCGCTTGTACGTCTTTTTCCCCAGCGTCTCGTAGATTTTGGTCATGACGGGGATCTTCTCGCTGCCGTCGCTGATGGCCGTGTGGTACTTTGGCTCCGGGAGATCGCCCATGAACCTCAGCACCGTGATCCACACCGCCAGAGCAGCCTGAGCAGACACGCAGGGCACAAGGAAACAAAAGGCTCATCAGGTGAAATAACTGTTCCTTTGTTGGTTCGTTCTTGGCTGGTGACAGGTCTTAGTAGTCGCACCAGTCATCAGCATCATGGAGCACAGACTGTAACAGCTGCACACAGTCAGAACCTTTCTGCACTCATTACGTCTAAATTAAGTTAAACCTGAGAGACGAGCAAAGCTCGCTGTAGAGCGACAGCCTCGTGTGGCCTTTTTCAAAACTTCTTCAGTCGCTTGCAAAATACATTTTTACTTTTGCGGGGTCAGAGGTCAGACCTACCAGCTGGTCCCCCTCATCGTCGTGGAAGAGCAGCGGCTGTTTGAGAGGTCGTCGGGCGTAGGTGTGCGTGGTGGTGCCCTGGAAGTAGGTGGCAGCAAACTTGGCGAACTTGTACTCTGATAAATCCTCTTCATCATCGTCCTCAGGCAGAGGAAGAGCCTCATCCAGATCCTCCTCCTCCAGCTCGTGATGGGTCCGCTCCAGATCCTGTAGAGAAGACAAGAATTTACTGTCTGCTGAAGTTTCCAGAAGTTTTTTCCAAATTCTCCAAATTTTCCAACTTCAAAAATCCCTCAAATCTATCACTGCGTCTCAGAAACATGCTGTCCTGCAGCACTGTTATTGGAAACAGGTCATTCTTTTTAGAGAAAAAATTTACCTCACACATTCTTATTTATCTAAAGCTGTGATTTCACTGGATGGATGACTTCTTATCTCTAATAATTTGAAATAACTGCCAACATGATATCTGATTTTAATGCCCTGTAAATCTGCCATGTCTGTTTAAGGAGCTTGGAAAGAAACGCATCTGGACTTCTTTAAGCTGCTTGAAGACGTTTCACCTTCAAGCAAACGTCTTCAAGCAGCTTTCCAAGCTCCTTAGACTACGATGACCTGGATGACTGAGAACCTTCACAGACATATTTCCACGTCTGTTATTCACAAAGTAATAACTCCACCACAAACTACCAGAAACTTTTCACCAAACACACATCCTGTATTTATTTTTTTCTTCTTTTCAGAAAGAGTTTTGTTCTCTTCACAGCTTTCTCCTGAAATTTTCCTGCAGGACTTTGAAATATAAATAAAAGTTTGCAAGTTTAGGAGAGTCCAGGCAAGTTCAAATCAACCCAAACACTGAAGTCTTCAAGGATTATGAGATTTATTATATTGATTGCAGTTTTTATAGGACCAACATACTGATGTGTAGCTGCGTATTTGAGTAAGCAGTCTTCATGAGTCCTGTGAACATGCCACACACACAGACGATGGCATTATTAACGATCGAGGCTTAAGGAGTCATTTTCCGTCCTCCTGATCAGACACCTTTGCCAACAGGACACAGTTTTACTGATTACACACGTTGGGTAACTGTCTTTGGCCTTTATGAGAAAACGGTTCATTAATAAGAGGAAAACTTGGTCGTGTCACCTCAAAGCCAGCGGGGGCTTGCCCTTCCTGACCCGGGAAAGAACTGGTGGTCCCCAGGAAGCCGAACATCTTGTCCACCATGTCGGAGTCATTGACAGGCTCCGTGCGGGCCTTCTCCATCTGCTCGACCATCTCCTTCTTCCTCCGAGCCTCCTCCTTCTCCTTCTTCTCCCTCTCAGCGTCCTCTTTGGCGAGCTGAGCCAGACGCTCCTGAAGAAAGAAACATTGCACTAGAGCTCAAAAATACAGAACAATCCAGTATCTTTCTCGGCACAAGTGTGATGATGAATTATTATTATCCACTTCCCTGCTCTGCTTCACTGATGTTTTAAATGTTGTCACATGTTACATTTGTTCACCTGGTGTTTGCGTTCAGCCTCAGCTTTCGCTCTCTTTGCAGACATCTGGTTCCTCAGTTTGGTTTCTTCAGCCAGACGCATCTTCTCGGCCTCCAGCCTCCTCCGGTACTGAGAGGAGAAATGAAGGAGTCCACCATTAAAGACCAAATCAAAACTGCAGCAGCCAGCTGCCAAAACATCCTCGGCACAGCAGCAGAGGGCAGTGCAACTTCTGAATGCCTCTTTCTTTTTTACACAACAGTGAACAATGTAATGACACTTTGAGGCCGAGCATTAATTTAACAAAGAAATCAGGAGAAGCACAGAAATCACAATGTATGAAAAGATATCAAATCTATCAAGCTCTAGATTTTGTAAACTGATGACATGAACGTGATCTCATCATCTCTAAAACTGAAAACTTGTGTGTAAAATGAGTTTTATGTATATGTGCACTGTTCTGTGTGTGTGTGTGTGTGTGTGTGTGTGTGTGTGTGTGTGTGTACCTCTGCCTTCAGCCTCTTGTACAGTCGTCGAGCGATCATTCCTCTCGTGTAGGCCTGGATGGTGATGACGGCCCACAGCCGGTGCCTGAATGCTCGACGCACCAAGAAGCCGCGACAGCGACCCTGGAAGGCTGTGATTCGCTGACGGGCCACGTGATACGATGCGCACAACTTCCTGGAACGAACCAGAGCTTGAAGACGAGAAAAGCCAGCTCGCATCTGAAAGTAAAGAGGAGGAAAGTTCAGCGAGTCTTTGCTTTGATTTTATTTTGTTTCCACTTTGTTCAAACTGCTGCTCGATGCTCACAGCTCCATAGTTCTTCCTGCACTGATATCCTCTCCACGTCTTCTGGATCAGCACTGCCGACTTCTTCAACTTCAGGAAGTTGGATCTGAAATTGAAAATAATCAGAAATGATTATTTATATGACCTCTTGTTTTACTGTTCATACAAAGAGAAAAAACCTCTGAGAAATAGTTATAAAGAGTCACAGAGAGACTTGTTCGTCTTATTTTCTGCTTTCAAAGAAAACAGAACAGTAAGCGATGACAGTCATACTCAGGAGATATGTGCAAGTGTCAGTTTTAAGCAGGTGCAGAACAACACCGCAAGCTACGGTCCGAGAGCGTGATGTTTGAATTCTACTCCTGGATAAGAATCACTGGCAGCTGCATAAAATAAAATAAAATCTCAGTCTGTGAGAAACGCTGACGACCCACCTGTCCTTGAAACCCCGAACCACCTTCTGGATGAGGATGACCTTGTCTGTGATGGCCTTGTCTCTCTCGATCTCCAGCAGCATGTCGTGATGATCCTGGACAGAATAATAAACACACTCCGTACGCTTCTGTTTCTCTGCTCTGACTCAGTTTGAGAACATTTTACTCAAAACCACAAAAGTCACCTACTGGTCCTGGAGGAAAAGCCAGGAGGAAGTCAGTAACTTAAATGAAACAGAGCAGCTGTCACTTCCAGCTAACGTGGCAAAATATAAATATCTGCTTTCTAAAAATATAAAATGTAAGACACAGGCAGGATACACAAGCTTTAACCTGACAGTTTTCAACTAACATGACACACAACTAAATGTAAACACCTAAAGCTCCTTCCCGTCATCTGTCCACCCGCATGCAGGCTGATCTGACCACGTCCTGTTGGGGAAGTGTGGGCACTGCTCTGCTTTCACCCACTGAACTTTCTCCTTCCTGCTGTACTTCCTGTCTGGCCGAGCATCGAGGCCTGAGGGAGATGAGCCTCGACTCCACCACAGTCAACACATCTCAGTGCTCCACCCCCAACTTATCAATCTAAAACACTTTAAAGGTGAAAGTGTCACATTATATCCACTAGGATTTAAGGGCTGAAGGTCCACCCCCTTCACCAAAATTACATTTTGTTCCCAGGAGCGATCTTTGATGAGCGCTTTGAATGCAGGAAGTAAAGAAAATAAAAGGCAGAAACATAAAAATGAAGATAACAGCTGTGCTGCAGAGCGACTATAAACAACAACAACAAAAACGCTTTGACAGGCTGTGCTCGCCACGTCAAACTACACTGTGGAGCCAGATGATCTGTTCTTTTAACCTCTGTGTGGGGACGGCCAGCTAACAGACGTGACCTCTGACCTGATCTGCAATACATGTTTGTATAAAGTAGGCAGATAGACAGCTGGAAACTAAAACACGCAGTGTTTCCCATCAGCAGACGTGTGGACTGGAAACAACCAGAGCAGATTCACGGCTGGGATGAACCACAGCTGAGCGAGTCAGAGACGAGAATGTAAAGAAGTTCTGGATAATGTGGAAACATTTCAGTGGAAAGATAAGAGAACAGTAGTTCACGCGATGTGCTGCGCCAGCCGCTTAGCCCGGGCATCAGTGTTTTTTGGAAATACAGCGAGCCCTGTGAAAAGTTTCACACTGGTGCTGTTAGCAGCTGTGTGAAGTGGCACCTACAAATCTGAGACTTTGAACAACACCCTGCATGCAGGAGTACCTTGAGGAAGATCTTGGTTTTTCCCATCTGCCAGTCGTCGTCTCTGCCGAGCACGGCCTCAGCGATCCTCTCACAGGTTCCTCTCAGGTCCTCCTGATGGAAACAGAGACGGCATCAACCAGTATATTTTATTCCTGGACTCTACCAGAGTAGCTTTGCATGATTCACAGTTTCCAAAATAATCCTCATTTATCTCATTCTGGGCCTCAGTGTGAAACAAGCTCTTTAAACCCTTCAAGCAAACTTTCTCCAGAAAGGCTGGTCCTCAGAAAAAGACGAGGGCGGGGCTTCTGTGCTCACAGAGCTGTGTGTCCAAGATGATCATATAACGCATATCCTCTCTCGCTGACATCACATGGAGCAAAGAATAGAAAAAACTGTCTGAAACTGAGTGTTCAAAGAATTCTATAGCCTGTTTCTAAATCACAGGGATTTCATTTGCAGGTAATCCCTGTGATCCCAAATGTGTCCAAAGCTTGAGAAATAAAATTTATTTTTCTAACAAAACCCAAAATTACTTTCACTGAATTTGCCAAGTTTGAGCAAAATAATCATCAACTTAATCACAACGAACGCAGGTCAAACCACGACACGCATTTAACTGCAATAACAAGTCAGGTATTAAAAATACAAACGTTTTCAAAGTGACACACACACGCAAAATATGACCTGCGAAGGGTCACAGGGCGGGGTGGAGGAAACATAACACGCATGTTCCAAGAAAAACAGGCAGCTGGTGGGAGTGTGGGAAAAACTGCACAGTGAAAACATGTGTGGCACCAGAAAGGACCCTCATGACAAACTCTCGCACACACAAACCCACAACAAAGAGAGACACTCGCTCACTTCCCATAACAACGCCGCTGGGCCCGTGTCACACAGAGGCTACACAGCAGGCCACCTTCCCTAAGAAGAAGCTACAGCTGCTACAAAATTACTTATCCAAGCTCGGATAAGTCCAACACTTTATTCCAATTCAACAAATTGTTATTTTTTAACTGAAGTAAACGCTGAGGTGATCCGCAGCTTTCTCAGACCAGTTTTACACAGATGAATACTGTGATCTAAGATTATTCTCTGCACAAAGATTTTCACTGAATCTCAAAAATGCTTTTGGTCCAATTGGAGATTTTAACAGTTAGACAACAACTGTTTATTTAAACCACAAAAAGTTCAGAGTTGAGGTAAAAGGGGCTGAATGCAGCCACGTGATCCCCGGTTAGATAAATGCTTCTAGCATAAAACTGTTGATCTCCTCCTACAGCCTTTTTGTGTTTTTTGAAACTGCCTGATTGTTATGGCCACAAAAATGGAAAGATGCGCATTATTATTTTTAACTTTTACCTTCTTTCTTTTTAAACTTCCTTTAACTTTCAGGCAGTTACTCCATCGTCAGGAGTTTATTGTGATCACTGCAATTTTCAGATATTGAGTATTTAAATCGTTTTAGTGTTTCCGCGCCTACAAACCAGATTAGGTTCATGTTTAAACTGAAGCATAGAAAAAATAAAAGACTTTAAAAACTGATTTAAAAACTGCCCGACTATGATGACGTGATTCTATTTTTTAGCTGATTAAAGTATTGAGTTACTAGTTCTTTATTATTTTGAGTTTAAGTGATTTTATTTATTTCAGTGAATATGTAACCGACTCGACTGTAAATTAGTTAAGTCATTAAGTCACATCATTAAGACAAAGAAAATAAGTTTTGAAGGAAGCGACGGGTGAGGACCGCCTAAAAACAGCTCTGGTATAAAATCGAATGCACTCATGATTCCAATCTTCTTTTGAACTTCCATGACACCATCTGTAAAAACCATCCTGATCACGAGACGTTCCTGATCCGTCCCGTGTCCAACAACAACAACAACATGAGCTGCGCTGTGTGAAAAGAGGACAGTTTCCAGGCATCAAATGCAAGAATCACACAGTGAAACTTTTTTCCTTGAAACTGGACGTCAACAGTGATGAGAAACTTTGCTTCATTTATATTTGATGAATATTTTTTGATCTTTACTTTTTTGCCACATTTTCCAATAAAAAAAAAAGAGAAGCTGGAGTACCTGGAGTTGGGAATACATAAATTATTCTGCGTGTGTTGATTTAAAACACCCAATAATACCAGACCCATCAACACACCTGTAGTCACTCTACCTGTTTGTACGCCGGTTTGACTCCAGGCATGAGCACCCGGTAGCGGTCGACGAACTCCACGAAGGTGTAGCGGATGGGATAACCAGCACGGCGGATTCGGATGGTCTCCATCATACCCGAGTACCTCAGCTGACGCACACACAGCTCCCTGTCAAACAGCTGCAGACAAACACGAACAGTTTTTTGACAAAGTCCCAGCTTTGGCTGAAGAAGCTGAGAAAGGTTAAAGGTCATAGCTGCAAAGATTTGGTACTTTGAGGCAGTTGAGAGAAGACATGACGGGCGAACTGGGATATTTTATTTAATCTATCAACATGAAACTCCTGTAGATCACTACGTACTTTTATTTTTCTACAATTAAGTAACCCATTAATCATTTCCCCATTTTTCCTCCTCATTGTGCAGCTTATCAGCCACTCCACTTTCTCTCAAACAGTCCTGTTTGTCAGATGAGGTTGTTGTGGCTTTTTCTTCATCACTCACTTTCAGCTTCTTAATTACAGTTTGAACTCTGCTCACCGGCATTCTCATTTCCCTGATTATATTTTCATATCCTTTTCCTGTTTTATAAAGTTCAACTATGTTCTCCAGCAGATCCTTTGAGAAGTCCAACATCAGTGCAGCACTGGAAACGTGCAGGAGCCCAGAAACTCACCGACCTCATTACAAGCAAACAGATCACAGGTGAGAACGATCATCTTTAGTAGTCATTTAAACCTGTGTGTGTCAGCATATGTGGATGGTATCATGCCAACACTTAAAAATAATAAATGATTTTACTGAAACCACCAACCATGAATGAAAAACATTTTTGTAGCATCATTCATATTTTCTGAAAAAATTCTGCCAGGATACATAAACATATGAACTGAACTAAGGATACAGGTCAGGTCCAAACGTTTGTGCTGCACTGTAACATAAACTCCCCTCAAACTTTCAGCTACAGCACAGCCTGAATTTAAAGACATAATCTTTATTTGTCACAGCGGCTGTGGTAACGGTCAGACATGGAGAGAGTGGAGAGCCATGGGAAAATACGGAGGGAAATTAAGTTATGGGAATGAGATTTACAGAGAGAAAAACAAGCAGAAGCAGATTTGATCCATTTCTATCGATTAAGTTAATAATCGAATTGATTAAAAACTTTTTCATGCATTTTTGCTCATGAGGATGACTCCAATATGTTTTAATGACAGGAAGGAAAACAAAGAAAGCCTTGCACACTATGGAAGGTACAAAGCATAAAAACAGGTTTGTAGTTTATCAGGTATCTGCAGGGTTGGACCGAAAAATTTTTTTAAAAAGTTTTCTAATGCAAAACAAAGTAAAAATACTATTTACTATTTCACTATATCATGTTAACCTCTACAACTTCTTCATAACTAAAGTGTGCCTCCTCTGCAGCAGAGTTTCTAATGTCCGTTAACTTCTGAATCAACCTTTTTTACCTTCGTAATTCATCTCAACACTGAACTAAGCAAAGACATGTTTTGCCTCCCTGTGACTGCAGTCTTCCAGTAACTGCATGTTTTAACCTCGACTTCTATCTGCGGACAGCGTGTCAGACTCACCATCGGCTTCTTGTATTCATTGGGTTTGATGCAGCGGACGAAGAACGGCTGACAGACGCTCAGAGTTCTCATCAGCAGCTCCAGAGATCTTTTAAACTGGCTGCTCAGGGTGGGCGAACGCTTCCTGGTTTCTGCTCCCTAAACACACACACACACACACACACACACACACACACAGCAACAACCCTGTTAGAGACAATGAGGACTCCTCCTGCTCTTCCTGAGCTCGGACACCAACCTCTTTCCTCTCTGAACAGCAAAGTTTGAGCTTCAGCTTCACTCAGTCAAACCTGCTGACTGAGCAGCGACTGTGTCACAAGGAAGGAGCTGCAATCAATTAACTGAAGCATCAATCAGCTCAGCCAGAGAAAACTGTTTTAGGCCTGTTTTTAAAATTATTATAAAACTTATTTAAATTAATCACATCATTTAAATTAAAGTAAAATGGCATCACACAACAATTTGATTTTAAAAACAACAATAACATTCTGGTTATTTGTATATTTAAAGAAATTTCTTGAGTTTTGAGACCTAATTTTTTTTTAAAAATTGCAATATTTTCCTCCAGACTATGAATAAGCTGATGAAAATAAAATAAATAAAGATTTTAAAATAATTTTAATATTATTCAGCATCATTATATTATTTAAAATTAAAACTCTAAAAAAATAATCACGTTACTGTCCATTAATAATTACAGCTTATTGCAGCCATAGTTTGACTATTTCAACACACACGACGACTAATAATAATAATAATAATAATAATAATAATAATAATAATAATGATGATGATGATGATGATGATGATGATAAAGAGCGAAATTTGAGAAACAAAAGTTCTTACCAGAGTTTCGTGAGCACAGAGCAAACTGAGCTTTGTGGCTACAAAGAGAAAAACTTTCTAATATTTCTCCATCCCGCGTGTTTGTACTTGAGCCTCACTGAGGTGGAAGTGAGTGTTTCCGTCGGTGTTTGAGCCGTTTACAGATCACCTGCTGCTTCCCTGCGCAGGCTAAACTCAGCGACCTGATCTAAATCTTCACTCACTTCTACCTTCAAGTTACATCAGCGCGCAGCTTCACAGCACGAGCTTCTGCACCGATCAACACCGTCACATAAACCTCGTCACCGCCTGTGGAGGTGTTCGTGTGATAGAAACGTTGCTGCCCTCCGGCGGTAACAGGCATCTATTACAACACTGCAATTAATACATTCAAGTGATAAAATATAAATAAAAGTTATAATTATATTAAAAGCAAATTAATGCACAGGTCTGGATTCACCACTGGTTTGATTATTAAAAACAACTCGAATACTAATATAATCCATGTTTATTAACAGCTTTAGGTGGAGCAGAAACCTTGCTGCCCTCAAAACTTTAAAAAGTAATCATTAGTAAAAATTACATTCATAATATGTCAAGTAGTTTGCTAAAGCAGCATCTGATGTCACAAAATAATGTAGTTTGTCAGTGTAAACAAACAACATAGATAAAAAATAAATAAAATAAAGGCTCAGTGGGGTTTGTTTTTTTCCGTACTTCTGCCCGCAGTCGGTTTGTGAAAAGAAGTTACAGCTATATGTTATTGTTAACTGCATTAAATATTTGGTAATATTTACTAATGCTAGGTTTACCTCGCTGACTCAGTACTAACTTTGAATTTGTTTAGCATCACGGCAGTAAAATGGATAAGAAACAAACAATAAATGATGTTTTTTAAAAGATGGTTCAAATGCTGTGACTGTGTTGCAATAAAGAAAGGGTAAATCGTTTTTAAAAGAAAAAATAAAAACACAAAAAAGTATAAAAGACTAAAATTACAATGAATGTGACATGAAACTGTTTATAAAAGAGGTTTTTTGTTTTTGTTTTTTTCTTTCTACATAAGACTAAAACACTTTTAAGGCAGAAAATAAAAATGATCGGTGAGCTACGGTATAATCTTGTGACATTACTCACAGATGAAAGCACACACAGTAGGAAAATAACCACCATAGTTGACATGGAGTTGTATTCATCAGCCTTTTGGTTGAATCTCATTCAGCTATGACAAAAGTATGTGAGCTATGGGATGTTCAGACCATGTTTGAAGTCAGAGAGGAATCAATGAAATGGAAGAAGATGGTAAAATGAAGAGGATGAAAATGCAGCGCTGGGATGTTTGATTTCTCATTTTTACCTTGGAGGGAGCTGTGGCTGAACTAACAGGAGCGTAACCACACAGAAACTGGCAGAAGCAGCACACAGACATGCAAATGCAAACAAAGAGACACACAGGGAGGGAAGACAAAGAAGTCAGACATGTTATTTTGGGCTGGACTTCAAAGAGAAACATGCAAGTAAACAACAGCATGCAGGAGAAGAACAGCTCAGAAAAACTTTCTGGAGTTCTCAAATGAACGTGTCACTCAGTCAGGAGGTTCCTAGATGGGGTACCGCTGCATTCAGGGACCCAGAGAGCACACTCGCTTTTATCAGAGTTGCCAGGTTTGTGGTTTTCCCACAGCATCTAAATACTGTCAACATCTGATCTGAAAAGTAAATGTAAATTTAGTAACACAAATCCTAAAGTGGACGTCTTCGGTTTATTTCCATCCTTGGGTTTTCATAGCTCAAACAAATCCCTATTTTTGATATAGTGGGTCTTGATTATGGCTGCCTTCTTCTCATTGGTTGACCCTTACAAAAAGCAGGTGGGTGGGGCCTATGTGCCTAGTATAAGACACCAGGGCCTGTTTATTTGAAACTCTAGTCATGTTTTATGCTTTTCACCAGAGTAACAGTATGACAGAAATAAGGGAAAGCAGGATCTGCTTTGAACAAGTTAGTAAGTTATTAATTCTGCAAATTGTTACACTAACAAACACAGAGAAACACAACCTGCTGTAATGCTTCTAATCTCAGCATCCACCAATCAAGTGTTTAGTTTAAGTTCCAGTTCAGGGCCTGGTTGGTGATAGTTCTGGTGTGGTCACACAGGCCTGACAATGGTCTTCTAGTTAATTTCCTTAATACGTGTGTGTGTGTGTGTGTGTGTGTGTGTGTGTGTGTGTGTGTGTGTGTGTGTGTGTGTGTGTGTGTGTGTGTGTGTTACCATAGCTACGTCAGCCTGGAAGATTTGTTTGATGAACTTGTTTTTGGAGGAGTGAACCAGCTGAATGATGTCGCCATACAAAGTGTCCCTGTTCTTCTCCAGGAAACCTGCAGGACACACAAGTCAACATCTTAGAAACATCAAAGGTTTAAACATTGCTAATTTGACTTTACAACATTTATTTGTCAGTGGTGATTACAATGTATTTGTAGAAGTTTAAAGGAGTTTAAAAAAAATTATAATAATTGTACAAGATCTGACATAAAAACATTCATGAAAAAGACATAAAATACGTTTATAAAGATTAAATTTATGATTTCCTGAGAACTGACATGTGGATCTATAGAAATGTGTAATTTGGGCCCAAATCCAGTGAAGAAACTTTCAGTTATAAGTTTCGGTAATAGGTTTGACATCAATCAGAAGAAATGTTTTCAGCTCCGACTTAGTAAAACATTTTTAAGTGGAAGTGGTGCTTCCATGCTGTTATTTCTATTTCAGCGTGTTTTAAATACAAACTCCAGCTAATGGGATAAAGATCAAGACACACGGCTACAGGCAGCAAACATACAAAGCCCACCACTGCACACGATTTCGAGCAAACATCCATCCCGCATCAGTTTCAGGTTTAAACCAGTGACTCGTGTGACTCTGCATGAATTTGACCTTTGAATATGAACCACTAAAGTCATAAACAGAAGGTTTAAAGTGCAGGTTGGTGGAGCTTTGATGCTCACAGCCAGAGCTGTGCGCTCTCACTTTGACATAGACTAGAAAAACATGGTCAGGTGCGATACTTGTGCATACACTGAGCTCATTAGGTGAAACTTTGGTCAAAGAATTTAAATGCAGGATTTTAGGCTGTATGTCGTTTTGGTAGTTTTATTTAGCCAGAGATCAGAAAACCATCCTGACTGGCTTCATAAAATCTCTTTTACTGTACATTCGAACAACGGGAAACTTGTAGTAACTGCATCTTTTAGTGATGTGGTGTGTGTGAAGTGACTCTGACCTCTTGTTTCATAGTAAACCACTCCAGCAAAGTGTTGGATGCCAAACTGAGTCTCATAGTTGTTCTTTGGAGGGATGTAGTTTGTGTTGAGTTTATGCTGAAAGTTCAGCTTGTTGAGCATGGTGGTGTCTGTGCCCTGCAGGAGACAGGCAGGAAAATGTGAGAGTTTAGTTTGAAAAACAAGGCTTCGAGTCTTTAGGCCACATAGCGGCAGCAGAAACAAGCTGTGAACAAGCTGCTGACACCTTATTGACTAAAATCTTCCACACACTGTTTGTTGGAGTTGTAGTGAAAACAGTGTCCAGCACGCTGTGATTCAGTGCTGCTTAGGCTGCTATGCCTCAGGATGCTTTACATTTAAAAACCCCGTTTATATGAGCTGTAAAGTGGATGATTCTTGTTAAAAAAAACATACAGATCTATTGTTATTTTAACTGCCAAGTGTGCAGTTTGCTGTGTTTAATGGAACTATCTGACAGATAACCATTCAACAG
This sequence comes from Haplochromis burtoni, assembly GCF_018398535.1. NCBI lineage: Eukaryota > Metazoa > Chordata > Actinopteri > Cichliformes > Cichlidae > Haplochromis > Haplochromis burtoni. The sequence continues at coordinate 120,974 of NW_024582897.1, read as the reverse complement.
ACTCAATTTTCATTATTCTGTTACATCAAGAAAGCAAAATACAGTGTTGCTCCATCTGTGAATGTAAAGCCAGTGTTTTGTGCGCCATTTTTTCACTGATCTCCTCCAAGTTGTAGCCAAGTTAAACAAATGTGTCCTAATATGTGGTGGTAAAGTTCCCCAGCATCCATGTCGTCATTTTCATACAATATAAATAACTCATTTGGGCCAACATTAAAATCGATTCCTCTATTAATCTATATTAATTTTACTGACAGTAGTTGTAGGCTCCATGTCACCACTATGTTACAGATCCAGGAAGTCAAACATGAAACGGGAGATTTCCAAATCTTTTGATATTAGGTGGGTTTGAAATTTGACAAGTTGATGGAAATTAGGTCTATTGGAAGGTCGGTCTGGTTGACAATAATTAGGACATCATGAACTTTTGTGTTTGTGTTTTATGTGTGGGAACTCTTCTATAGAAAATGTCACCTGTGTGAGTGAACTGAGAACCGCATACATGGTTGGTTCCTGTGGGAGGAGCTTAAGGTGTCCAGTCCGCTTCATGCCACACTTGATTGCCAGGTTTCCTTACATTCTTCAAAACGCAGACTCCATGAACCAATAGAAGCTGTCACAGTAGCCATGTTTCTGCTCAGTTTGTAAGGAGCACAGTGTTTCTGCTTCTCTTGTCCCGAGAGCTGTACAACAGTTGTGTAGCATCTTTTATCTGCAGTTGCACTTTTAAAAAAAGTACTCTTTTTTTTAAATGCTTCTGGTGTCCTTCAGCTCCTGCAGAGAATTTCTGGTTCTTTGGTTGCTAAATGCTCCACTGCTGGTGCACATATACCGTCATCATTACAGAGCTGAACTTTGGGGAATCAAAGACCAGGTGAGACAAATATGGGAGCGCATACCTTCGGAAATTTGCTCTCCTCGTCGATGAGTGAGATGATGTTCATGGGTTTGATGGCGATCATGTCCAGAGCGTCCTGGTTGTCTGTGAACTCAATGTGCTGCCAGTTGATGTTCTCCAGGTTGTACTCCTCCTGCTCCAGCTTGAACACATGACGCACGAAGAACTGCTGCAGGTTCTCGTTGGCAAAGTTTATGCACAGCTGCTCGAAGCTGCAGGAACGAGGACGAGAAGTGACGGAAAAGCTGACAATGCTGACAGAATAGTTCAGTTAAACTCAATATGTAGTGATGCCAGTGGGTTTCACAAAATAAATACATAAACAATGCCACAGGCATAAGAACAAACTTTTTAAATTTGTGTACGTTACACTTCACTCACAAGGGATTTGTAGCTGGCTTTGGAAACCCCTCAGAACAGAGATTTAGTGGGTAGGGTGGACAGCATCACTATGTGAGAGTTAGTGTGTAATGTACCTGTTTACTGTGAAGTTTTCAAAGCCAAAGATGTCCAGGAGTCCGATGGAGCGTCTGAGCGCTTTGGGCTGAGATGACGGAGGCTTAAAAATGGCTGCATTGATCTTTTCCACGATCCACACAAACAAGCGACCGTAAATACCCTGCGCGCACACACAGACAAAGTCACAGTTCAACACATTAAAGGTCCCCAATGAAGGATTTGATCTCTAGTAGAGATATTATGTGCGTGTTGATCACTGTCTCAGTCTCATTCCACTTCTTGGTGGAAATGCAAAAATGTGTTGGAAGAGGCAGTGAAGAAGACCATTATTCTGCAAACCTGCAGGTCGAAATGAAACATGGCAGGATGTAAGATACTTAAAGTGTTTGAATGGCTCTGAAAATGTGTTAAAGGAAAGGAAATACAATGAAAAGGTTCACACCAGAGTCTGTGTTGGACAATCTCAACTTATTCTCTTTTACCATCTCTGCTACGTGGGGCTTTTAACCCCTTTAGTTCATTAACTTAAATAAATAAAGTGTGATAATTATGAGCTGTACCTTAACAAAAGCGTCCCGTACATCCAGAGCTTGTTCCATGCTGAGAGGGGTGGAGACCGTCTCTCCTCTGGTGATGAGTGTTCGGCTGGTCAGACAGTTCATCAGATCCTTAACGTCCACCTTAACACACAGAGACGCATAAACACAGGAGCTCCTCAAAGAATCTCCAAAACATCCAATCAAATTTACGGTTTTGAAGTACTGTGAAATAATAGCGTAAAACTGCTTTTATTAACACCTGAATGGAGGTTTGATTTGAGTGTCACTGAACAGTGAGTATAGCATGTGAACCTGTAAGACCTGTAAGTGATCGATTGTCTGTTGTTGTTGATTTATTTATTGTTTGCTACTAGTGGGCAGTATATATGTCGCATGTTTATTTTGTAACAGTACCTAACAGTTTGCTTTTTTTTAATAACACTTGTGATGCAGTGTAGAAGATCAGAAGCAGGATGTTCGATATGGGATTTTTAAGTTCAGATAACACAGTGACATTGATCTTCTGCTAGATTAGACTAAAAGAGAGAAGGGTGGGTAGATAATGTGTCTGAGCACAATGGGATCTTTAAATTAGGGTGAAACGGCTGGCCAGTTCTACTATTATTTATTTTCTATCATATATGTACTGTTACAGTGGTGGATGATCATATTAAACTTGACCAAAGTTTTTAAATAATGAAGGCAGTGGACAGGCAGGTGATCCCTGTGAGCCAAAAGCTCAGACTGCTCCAAACACTCCTCTTTCTACTCTTGTCAGTCCGACTGAATATCCCTAAAATGCTGATTTAGGTACAAAACTATGGGCGTGATTATAGAAGTCCCGCCCACTTGTTGCCCATCCATCTGTGTATGAGGGGCATCTAATCAAAAGAAGGAGGGGCAAGAAAAGCAAAACAGGATGAAAGAGGATGAAAAGGTGTGTGTGTGTGTGTGTCACCTCTAATAGTGTGGCAGAAGTAGTGAGATGAGGGCTCCGCACCACCTCACAGGCATCAAGGTTGTCATAGGTGCGCGCTGAAAGGTCAAAGATCAACAGAGTGTCTAAAGAAGTTTTCTTTATAAATAAAATTTAAATCACAGATAATTTTTACGAGGTGTTAATTATGTCTGTACTTGTGTGGACTGCAAGGACTGGACACTAAGAACACTACTCATAAGGAAACATGGCTACAGGAAGCTAAACACAGCGGACGAGTAAACAGTGAATTCCTTTTCTGGTAATATTTTTCACTTTACCTTCGTATCTCAGGTTTCCCATGTGCAGTATAGCAGCCAGCAGCTTAGAAATCTCCCAGTTCTCCTTGTCAGTGAACATCAGCACCTGAGCAAACAGACCCAAGCAACAATCATTACCTTTCAGTGTCTTTCAAATATAAGATGATAAAAACAGTATGTTGGTGACATTTAAATAGTTGAATACACAATATTAACTTTAGGTAAAGCAGCACACACGTTAGTACCTTCATTGCAGAGCGGATGTTGGAGTACTCCTTCATATCGTTTCGGCCATCACAAACGGTACAGTTACCCTGCAAAGAGACGGAGGGATGGATGGGGATCAGAACAAAGTCTTTGTCTTTTCATATTTTATTTACTTTTTTTATCCTATTTTTATTTGATATAATCTCTGTTTTCCTGATTGGCACGATCCCCTAATAAGAGACTATTCAACAGCTGTAAAGATCAAAGCTCCTCATGACCGATAAGGCAACTGATCAGCCAATTACGCAGCGTGAGACAGTAACTCACGATGGTCAGGTAGGTGTAGTCCGTGGCTTTGCTCAGCCCCAGTTTCTTCTTCTCATCGACAGTCATTCCCTTCAGCATACAGTAGAAGATGTGGTAGTTTCTCTCATCGTAGGCCTGTAGAGAGAGGAGAAAAGTCAAATCAGTGTTACACCACTACATATTATAAAAGATAAGGTAAGGCTTTGCAGACTGCAGGGATTAATTCATCATAAGATAGAACTGACTTTTGGCTATTTTGTTTTACTTTAAGTCAAGACGACAAACAGAATGACGTTTTTTATGTCACAGTTAGTTACTGAGAAAATGCTCAGGAGTTTAACTTTGAGCTGATCAGCTTCGGACTTACCTGTCGACAGACTCGGGATTTCTCCAGCAGGTACTGCTCTATCTTGGCTCCTTCTATGGCTCCTCGCTTGTTGAAATGGATGTCAATGTATTTCCCAAAACGAGATGAGTTGTCATTGCGGATCGTTTTGGCGTTTCCAAAGGCTGGAAGAAAAACAGAAAACACCAACAATGCAAAAGACATTTCTGTCAAGGTCCACTGGGAATCTTAATGGAGAGTCTTTAGGAATTATCTTCTTTCTTGGCTGTAAATGTTTTCACTGTGTGTTTTTCACTGAAATATGAGAGGAGACTCAGACATGTGAGCATGTAGTGTGGTGTGTTGTTTCACGATCGTCTTTCTCTCAGGTGAGACATTCACGCCATGCTGGATTGAAGTGTAAATGACGCCTGCTTTGCACTCACAGTGCACTGCACATATGTAATAGGTTGCCTGCTTTTATCATGACGGCTATAAAGTAGATTGGCTTATGCACAAAGAATCACCGGGTCACATTTGATCATTTTGCCCAACATTTAAGCCAAATAGAGTTGATTTTTGATCACAATGAATGGCTAACTGGCAAAGAATTGACCAGAGATGTTGAACGACGTATTAATCTTGCTAATTTGGTTTCATCTTATAAGTAATTCCTGCTGATTTAATTAACAATTAAATGGAGGTAGATGTTTCATGTGACATGTCCTGTCACTGCACTGCTGCAGACCTCTATCTTACAGTGTTTTGCTCTTCTGATCATTTTGAATTTTGTTATAATACATCCAGTAAATCTTATCTGAAGCTTTAACTTTCAGGTAAAGCTTAAAATGTTATTAATGAAGAATATTTTTTAATGAAGTAATGTACATGTTTAAAAATAACTTTGGTAGTCAGCACAGTCTGTCTGTGCTGCCGGGTAGTTGTAAAACCTTCAGCTGCAAGATTACTGAACTAACATGTCTCTGTTACAACTGTGAGACAATAAACGTAAATGCTAAAGTGAATCCACATCATCATCTGTGAGTTTGTCTACTTCATAGAGATTTTCTTCCAGATAATGAGTTAAAGCTCACTTTTCTCTGTGTGTGTGTGTGAGTGTGTGTGTGTGTGTGTGTGTGTGTGTGTGTGTGTGTGTGTGTGTGTGTGTTACCTTCTAGTATAGGGTTTGCCTCCAGGACCTGCTGCTCTATCCAGGAGTGTTGACCACTGATGGCCGCCAGAAACTGAAGGATCAGTTTGGTGCTTTCTGTTTTTCCTGCTCCAGATTCACCACTATCAAACCAAAACAACCGCGAGAAAATGTGATCATGTTTGAGAAAGACCAAGAGGTTGTTTATCATTTTAAAGTTTCTGATGATATCTACATTTTTATCAGTTTCTTACTTTTCTTGTTTTTTCTTCTTTTAATCACAAATTTTAATAATTTGATAAGAAAATAAAAACTTTAGATAGATATCTGACTGACTGACAAACCTTTTGGTCTGCATGGTTAAAACTCACATCCTTGCTGTATGATTGCTGGTTTGTATTTGAGCCACCTGCAGTCTGAACTTTTCCTAACCTGATGATACAGCACTGGTCGCGGTTGTTCCTCTGCATGTTGAAGTAACAGTTGTCAGCAATGGCAAATATATGAGGTGGCATTTCACCGATCTTCTTGTTGGTGTAGAGGCGGATCTGGTCAGCCGTGTAGATGGGCAGCAGCTGGTAAGGATTGACAGCCACAAGGATGGAGCCTGTGTACGTCTGTACAGAAAAAACGAGGATGAACCAAATTGTGTTTTTTTTTAGGTCACCCGGGTGTTGATGTTTTGGACTCACACTGCTGGTAGCTGATGTGTAAAAGAAAATAAGTACTGAGTAACTACAAATCCTACAGACATCATCTTCTCCTCAACATGCCATACTTGGAAAATTCCTCCAAGGACTTGACCATGAACGAGTTCAAAAGACAGTTCCTGAGTCCAAACCAGAGCAAGGCAAAGTGTAATAAGAAGCTAACAAATAGTTCAAAAACACATCTTAAAACTGAACAGCCATGAACAGGTCAGCATTTTATGTTTCATGTTTAAGGATTAAAGCACCTGCCAATATCAGATTAAAGTCTTTCAGCTAAATTTGAGAAATTATCAAAGAAGCCAGCCGAAGATCCTTTAGTACAATGTCCACAATACAACGTCAGAAATATTACAAAAAAATGTCATGCGGCTTTCTGTTGTCGAAAGGATCGAGCAACAAGCCGGTGCTGGTTAGCGGGTACATGAGCTGACACAGGTCGAGTAGCTCAGATGTTGAAGGATGACAATGAGAACGTATCATTGTTCGCCATAAGAGAACAGAAAGCCATGTTGGAAACATGGTGCAGCTCTCAGTTTGGTTACTGTTATGCCAAAGTGAGTTACTATAGTCCCTGCGCCAACATGACACATCCATCCATAGTGCATATAAGAAAAGAAGTCCCATCAAATACATGATGTCTACTGAAACGTGCAGCAAACACGCTGCATACTGTGATCGAGGCCATGCAGCGTGCATTAAATCCATGCAGTGGGTGCATATCCTTGTATATTTTTTAGCCTTTGTCTATGCTTGGGTTTCAGGGGCTGACTTACCCTGCCACCACAGTTTGTCTTCAGTAGAAACAGGAACAAATAAAGGAGGGTAACAAACAGAGGTAATGAGAAAATAAAGCAAGGAAGGTATTATGATGACAGGAGAGGAGTGAGAAAAAAGTGACAGAGAGTTAAAAGAGTAAGGTGACGAATAAAGTGTTAAAAAGCTGCTTAAACAGACAGAACATATAGCAGTAGGGTCAAAATAAATGAGATATAGCAAATTCTATATAAAAATGAGGTTTGTATTAAACCTTAAAGCCTTTTAAAGCCTTAAACTTTAAATCACAACGACAGTTGCCTTAAGACACTTTATGTTGTAAAGTCAAAACGCTGCAATAATACAGCGTAACCCCAGTCAGATAAACCTCTATGAGCGAGCGCTTGACGACAGTGGGAAGAAAAAACTCTCTTTTAACAGGAAATAACTTCCAGCAGAACCAGGCTCAGCGAGGGGCATCTGCTGCGACCCATTGGGGATGAGGGGATAAATAATCAAATAAAAAATTAAGAAAAGACTATATATAAAGTTTTGTTTTAGTGCAGAAGAGCAAATATTTGTTACTCTGTGTAGAAAAATCTTTTTAAACAGTATTAAAGGGATTAAACATGAAGGTATTTCTATTGTTGGAGTTCCATCCATCCAGCAGGATGAGGGTTACAAGTGTGAATGATTTAGTTTGTACTCTACATAGTTGTTGGTAGAGTTTCTTTAATGAGCAGAATTAGGCTTTTCATAATTAAGCATTGCTTCTGCCTGAGCCTGTTCAGTCACTCCTTGGTTCCAAGTACTGATGACAGTTTCTAATATATCAAACACTACTTCCTGCTACAGTCCAAAGACACACAGTTTGAGTCAAGTTGTAAGTGTAGTGTAATTGTGAAGAGTAGCCATAATGGTGAGGAACTGGGAGCCTGTCCAGGGTAAACTAGATTCAGTAGGCTCAGCCCTGCAGTAATCGCTGCAGTAATACTCACATATATGAGTTTTTCTCTGTATCTGATGAGCAGGTTACGGAGGATACCAGCTTCATTGAGGTCTCCCAAGCGAATCATGTCTTCCACCCCGTGGATGGAGGTGGGATGCATTGGCTTGATGTTGGTGGCATTTTGGGGGGAGATCCAGTGCTCCTGAAGGAGGATGGGAAGTTAAGTTGAGAAAGCACATTGGAAATTCAGGACATTTTTGATCCTAAACAAAAAAAACAAAAACGTTTTTAATGATCTCAACGGTCACATGGTGTCTGTGATTAGTGTTAGACACTGACATGCTTCCCAAGACATGTTCTTTAAAAAACAAGTTTTATTTGTATGTAAGTGCTTACATTTCCTTCATCGTCCACCACTTGGATCTGTCCGGAGTCACAGAGTTTGACCACTGCGCCGATCGGCACCTCAAACTCCCGACCAGTCTTCAGGTCCAACCAGACATAGTCGCCCTGAAAGGAAGTCAGACAGTCAAACCGAAATCAGGATGTTAGGATTTTGGGAGTTAAATCATTCAGCATCAGAGTAACAGAGTAAGTATCAAGGTCAGAGTAACAGCAATGTCAGATCACATGAGAAATCAGCAAGAAGCAGAAAGAAACCGTGAAGCAGCATTGACAGAAAAGTGCGTTAATATGTGAACTCATCATGAAAAACAATATTTTTCATCAAAACTTAGAACCAGCTCGTGGTCTGAAGAAATCAGACTGTAGGTTAAATAATTCCTCAAAGCCTTTCGAAACAAATCTTGCCACACAGCAGCAATCCTTAAATGTCTTTGAAACTTTTATTTTAAAGGCTATGAAGACAGAAAACCTGCATTTATAAAATGAAAAGTAAAATCGAATAATACAGTTTTAAAAAATCTGCTGACTTCGGCCCAAAATAAAGCCATAAAAAGCTTTTCCCCCTAGAAGTTAGAACTTCTACCTTCATCTCTGTGTTACAGGCTTCTGTACGTGAAATTAAATTATGGTTTCTTTGAGAACTGTTTCTCTTTAATAATGTGTCTTATATACCTTTACTCTACACTCGACTGGCTTTTAATAAAGTACCTGCAGCAGACTGACAATCCTAGCTTTGCTTTGAGGGTTTCTGTCTGACCTTTAATCAGTTCCAGACGTTTCTAGTAGGTTACCACTAGACCCAGTTTTTAGGTTTAATCCAATTTACATAAAGATTTTATGTTAAGCCAGTAATCTAAAATTTCACAAAAATTCATTGCAGCCATTTAAAATGGTACTCAGTAGTTTGTACGGCCTACAGAAGCTTGCATGCCTGATAACATCGGGGCCTGTTCCTAATGAGACAATAGATGGTGTCCTGGGATCTCCTCCCAGATCTTGACCTCAGATCAGGGCATCGCTGAGCTGCTGGACAGTCTGAGGTGCAACCTGGCAGAGTTGGATGGACCAAAACATAACGTCTCACTCAGCTGGATATAAGTCAGCTGAGCGTGGCTCCTCCTCAGTGGTATCAGATCCTCCATCCTCCATGTGCTGCCGGCATACTCTCACCACATGAGGCGTATCGTGCACCAGGAGGAACCTGGGACCCACTACAGCAGCGTAGGGTCTGACAGTGAGTCCAGGGACTTCATCCTGATACCTGATGGCAGTCACGGTGATATTGCCTAGCCTGTAGTGTCTGTGTGTCCGTCCATGGATATGCCTCCCCAGATCATCACTGACCCAATACCAAACCAGTCGTGCTGAATGATTTTACAGCTATCTTAATGTTCTCCACAGCTTCTCCAGACCCTTTCATGTCTGTCACACGTGCTCAGGACGACCCTGCTCTCATCTGTGAAAAGCTCAGGGCTCCAGTGGTGGACCTACCAATACTGGTATTCTATGGAAAATGCCAGGCGGGCTTCACGGTGTTGAGCAGTGAGCACAGAGCCCACTACAGGACGATGGGCCCTCAGGTCTCATGATTTTGTTTCTGATTGCGTGGTCAGAGACATTCACACAAATGGCCTGTAGCTCTGCTAGTGCTCATCCTTTTCTTCCTGTCACAAAGGACCTTATACTGCTCCCGCTGATGGCTTGAGGACCTTCTGCGGTCCCTGTCTCCTGGAATCTCCTCCATGCACTTGAGACTGTGCTGGGTGACGCAGCTAAC